>NC_085140.1:437110984-437290984 GCF_024139115.2 Armigeres subalbatus | reverse complement strand
GTTCCTCCAGGAATTCCTTCGGAAGTTCCTCCAGGAATTCCTTCGGAAGTTCCTCCAGGAATTCCTTCGGAAGTTCCTCCAGGAATTCCTTCGGAAGTTCCTCCAGGAATTCCTTCGGAAGTTCCTCCAGGAATTCCTTCGGAAGTTCCTCCAGGAATTCCTTCGGAAGTTCCTCCAGGAATTCCTTCGGAAGTTCCTCCAGGAATTCCTTCGGAAGTTCCTCCAGAAATTCCTTCGGAAGTTCCTCCAGGAATTCCTTCGGAAGTTCCTCCAGGAATTCCTTCGGAAGTTCCTCCAGGAATTCCTTCGGAAGTTCCTCCAGGAATTCCTTCGGAAGTTCCTCCAGGAATTCCTTCGGAAGTTCCTCCAGGAATTCCTTCGGAAGTTCCTCCAGGAATTCCTTCGGAAGTTCCTCCAGGAATTCCTTCGGAAGTTCCTCCAGGAATTCCTTCGGAAGTTCCTCCAGGAATTCCTTCGGAAGTTCCTCCAGGAATTCCTTCGGAAGTTCCTCCAGGAATTCCTTCGGAAGTTCCTCCAGGAATTCCTTCGGAAGTTCCTCCAGGAATTCCTTCGGAAGTTCCTCCAGGAATTCCTTCGGAAGTTCCTCCAGGAATTCCTTCGGAAGTTCCTCCAGGAATTCCTTCGGAAGTTCCTCCAGGAATTCCTTCGGAAGTTCCTCCAGGAATTCCTTCGGAAGATCCTCCAGAAATTCCTTCGGAAGTTCCTCCAGGAATTCCTTCGGAAGTTCCTCCAGGAATTCCTTCGGAAGTTCCTCCAGGAATTCCTTCGGAAGTTCCTCCAGGAATTCCTTCGGAAGTTCCTCCAGGAATTCCTTCGGAAGTTCCTCCAGGAATTCCTTCGGAAGTTCTTCCAGAAATTCCTCAGGAAGCTCCTCCAGAAATTCATTCGGAAGTTCCTCCAGAAATTCTTTCCAGGAATTTTTCCGGAAGATCCTTCACCTTCCAGGACTGCTTCCGAAAGTTTCTCCAGGAATTCCTCAAGAAGTTCCTCTAGGAATTCCTCAAGAAGTTCCTCTAGGAATTCCTCAAGAAGTTCCTCTAGGAATTCCTCCAGAAGTCCCTCCGAATTCCTCCGGAAAATTCCTTAATAAGTTCCTCCATGAACTACTCAAGAATTTCCTCCAGGAATACCTCCGGGAGCTTTTCAGGAAGTGTACCGGAAGTTTCTCCAGGAATTCCTCCAAATGTTTTTCCGTCCGTTCTTCCAAGAAATCCCCTTGAAATTTTTTGCAGGAATTCCTCCGGAAATTCCACTGGAGTCCGAAAATTCCACTAGGACCTACTCCAGAAATCCCCCAAAATCTCTACATAAATTACTTCATAAATTACTTTGAGAACTATACAGAAATTTCCTCTGAATTCGTTTCTAAATACACATGGAATTCTTTTAAGCCCACCTATCTCCGATCTCCGATATTTTTTCCTGAAATTTCGCATTCCGCATTCCGCCAGAAAACCGTTTGGAAATTTTTTAGAAGTTCTTTCAGGAATTCCCCAGAAATCACCCAGAAAACCGTTCACGATTTATTTTCAGGAAATACTCTTGCAATATTATAAAGAAGTTAACCTGAAAATACTCCCAGAAATGCTCCCACTTTTTCTTCCACAAGGAGGAGCTTGTATTCCATAAGGAATTCTGCTAAAAATGACCAGGAATTTCTGCGGAAATTACGTGGAGAATTGTTCCAGATATCCCTTTATAGATTCGTTTCGAAATTCCCCCAAAAATTTCTCAAGGTATTCTCAAGAAAAATCCAGGAATAGCTCCGGGAAATTCCCCTTTCAGAAAGTTTTTACGATAGAATTTTTATGCGAATATCTGAAGGAGTTCCTAAAAGAATTCATAACGAAATTCCTGAAGGATTTTTTTAACAACGTTCTTAAGAAATTCTCGAAGATATTCCTGATTTGAATCTGAAGAAATTTTTACAAAATTGTTTGTAATAATTTTGGATGATTCCGATTTATAAACTATATCGGAAATGAGATTAGATTCTGCATCATTAGAAGTGGAAAAATGTCATATGAACATGGTGGAAAATATGTATTTCTGACAGGAGTTAGACGAAACTGGAAAACTGAACTTGACTTTACTGTTAATGCTCTTTTGGAAAAAAGTTCGAAATCCATAATCCTACTGCCTACAATAGCCATCGGTAAATTTTCATACAATTCATTTTGATGGTGGCGGCGCACAGGTCTATTCCTGAGGACCACTCAGTGAAATTTTGATTTCATATTGCTACATCTAACTTACGAGGGAGGTTTACTAAGACGAATTTAAAAAAATGGACCACTTCCCCGAATGTTCCAGAACTTCTAGAGGATCATCCGAGGAGAACGACTGGTTGTTATATTGAATTAGCTCTGACATTTTTACAACAAGCGATTTTCAGAATGTTGCAGCTTTCTGAGTTGAATTACAGAAATTTACCACTTCTCCGGATATTCTAAAGCTCCCGGAGGATTACTAGGTGGCCACCAGGCGTCAATGGGAGATGCTCGCATTGATTTAACTCTGGCATTACTATTACAGTCAAACCTCTATGAGTTGATGTTCTATGACTCGATATCGACTCATGGAGGCAAAATATGCCATATTGAAAAAAATATTCTGGGTTACTGTGATGGTCCCATCAAACAGATTTTCAATGATTCTCCATTCCACGTCTCGATATTTAAACGAGTCTTCATTATCGACTCATTGAGGTTTGCCTGTACAAACGGTATAGGAAAAATCGCAGTTTTCTGGGATGCATGATAAAACCATTAAATATGACCACTTCACTGGATTATCCACTGGTCAATGAGTAGTGCTTGCATTGATTTTGCTCTCACAATGCTACCACAGACGTTTTAGAAAAACTCGCAGCTTGCTGGGACGTAATTTAAAAATTGACCACTTTACCGGATGTTCCGGATCTTCCGGAAGAACACTGGGAGACCACTTAAGGTCAATTAGTGATGCTTGGATTGATTTTTCTCTGACAATGCTTCCACCAACCGTTTAGAAAAAATCGCAGCGTTTTGGGACGAATTTAAATAATTGACCACTTTACCGAATATTCTGGATCTTCCGGAGGAATACTGGGAGACCACCTGGGATCAATTAGTTATGCTTTCATTGATTTTCCCTGACAATGCTTTCACAAACCGTTTAGAAAAAATCGCAGCGTTTTGGGACGAATTTAAATAATTGACCACTTTACCGGATATTCTGGATCTTCCGGAGGAATACTGGGAGACCACCTGGGGTCAATTAGTGATGCTTTCATTAATTTTTCTCTCACAATGCCTCCGCAAACCGTTTAGAAAAAATCGTAGCTTTCTGGGACGAATTTAAATAATTGACCACTTTACCGGATGTTCCGGAACTCCCGGAGAATCAGTGGGAGGCTACCACTAACTGGTCAAGCAAACGTCAGTCAGCATTGATTTTCTTGTCATATTGCGATTACGAAAGATGATGAAAACCGCATCTCGCTGGAATGAATGCATTTATTAAATTGTGACTTCACACGTGTTCCAGAATCCGGAGCATCCGGATGTCCACCCGGTGGCCAAGGCATCCAGGGAGCTAAATTGACGTCCGGCCTAATGCACTTATCGTCGTGAACAATTTTGTTGAAGGTCCCGTTATTCTAAATGGAAAAGATCCGATGGGAATATGGAAGTTCTGAAGTGATGCTAAACTTTTTTGGTGGTGTTGCAATATTCAAAGTAGGTGTTGCAATACTTATTTTTGCGCTTCCATACTTTTGGCGGGTAGTGTATATATATATATATATATATATATATATATATATATATATATATATAACGATAATACGAGAACTAGCTAAACCCATCTGATCATCCACCGCTCGGTTAGGCGTATGTCCGCAGTCTTGAGGTTCATGGCTCTGTTGAGATTCGGAGCTACCATTTTCATTTCTTTCATCGGTTCCTATTTCTTGCACGGAGAGCTTCTTGAAGTGGGAGACATTTCTATGAATGATTCTCCCCGATACATAAGTATAAACGTTCTGAGGTCCCACTGATCCTATCCGATCCAGTTGTTTCTTGACTGATTTTTAACCTTTTACCGATGGTGCGATTTAGTATTTCGACCTCTCCATTAGCTTGTGGCCAGCAGGGTGTGGTTTTTATGTGCTTAATGCCGAATTGCTTGCAGAATGCATTAAATTCAGCACGTATGAATTGCGGACCGTTATCCGTTTTGATCGACTCCGGCATTCCAAACCGGCAAAATATTTCGTGCAAAGCTTTTACCGTCAGGTTTGCTGTTGTTTGCTTCATTATCACCATTTCAGTGAAACGACTGTAGTAGTCAATAACTACTAGCAGGTTGTGACCGGAGGGTAGCGGTCCAATAAAATCAGTTGCAAGATCAGCCCATGGTTTGGTTGGGAGCTTGGTACGGATTAACGGCTCAGGGGGATCGCAGGATGCTACGAGAGTGCAAGCTTTTTACTTTTTTATGTATTGTTGCACCTGTCGGATCCATTTGTGGCCACCATACTTTTTGCCGCAGTCTTCTCTTCATGGTAACAATTCCTGGGTGCGATTCGTGAGCAACTTCAATCACACGATCCCTCAGTTTTTCTGGAATTATCAACCTGTCCTCTCTTAATAATAAATTTCCAACTGCGCATAATTCTGAACTGAATGGCTTATATTCCTTCGTTTCCTCATTCCATGCTCCTGTTTCCAAGCTCTTGATTACATTTTGAAGGACTCCATCGTTCTCAAGCTCATCTTCTACTTCTTGAACTGTAACTGTGTTTGGGAACCCTGACATAACCGACTGATAGATGCATACTTCATCCGAACTTTTAAATTCGACAGGATTTAAGATTGGCAACCTTGAAAAAGCGTCAGCCAGGTTGCTAGACCCTGCCCGAGCAGGAGAGATTGGCTCAATAATTCGATTACTAATTATTGGGGCGATTAATCAACATGCGATTTTTGTTGGGTGAAAGCTGTTGAGTATTCCTTTTAGCTGTGTAGGTTTTCTTTTAACCTGCGCTTAATGGGGAAGCGTCATTAACAGTATAATGAAAAAATAAATTTCCCCATACTAATTTGCATGCAAACTTGAAACGGCTTGTGCTAAATCAGTTTTAATCCAAATGTGCTCAAATTTTCAGAGGACACTCAGCACATGGCAAAAAATTAGATGAGCACTGTGGAGCAAAATCGATTTTTTGAACCACCCTAACGACTATGCATAGATCTTGTGGATCATAATATCCCAGAAATGGGGTATCGCATAATGATGATTTTATCTCTTCAAACGCTTGAAGATGTTCTGATGTCCATTTGAATACTTCTCCCGTTCGCAGCAATTTTCTGAGAGGTTCGGTTTTATCAGCCAGCGCTGGCAGAAATCGCCCAACGTACGTCACCAAACCAAGAAAACTTCGTAGTTCACTGATATTTTCGGTACCCCGAAAGCCCTGATTGCAGCCAATCTGCTCTCCGTTGGTTTGATCCCTTTTCTAGACAATTCGTGACCCAAAAATTCTAGGCGATCCGTATTTAAAACGCATTTATCTTTATTCAGAAGAATGTTATACTGCCTTAACCGAAGCATGAGTTGCCGCAATCTCTCGTCATGCTCTTGCTTCGTGCGACCAGTAACCAAAATATCGTCCAAATAAACTACAACTCCTTCTAACCCCTCTACGATTGATTCCATTACCTTTTGGAATAATTCTGGAGCGCAACTTATTCCAAACATTAGCCGTTTAAACCTAAACAACCAAACAAGTATGTCAAATTACAAGCAGAAATAACAAAAATTGATATATATATATATATAACGGTCATGATCTTTATTGAGTACTTTGCTTATACATCTTTACCTGTTTTGTTATAAACGTTGTTATTCCTCTGGACCGCTCCGATATTTCAATCTGGTGATAGGCCTTCTTGATGTCAAGTTTTGAAAAACAGGTCGCCCCCGTAATTCCTCCGAACATCTCTTCTACGATTGGTAACGGATGGGTTTCTCTGATAACGGCTTGATTCGCTCTGCGCATGTCTACACATAGACGAATTTCTCCGTTATCCTTGAGGATGGGTACAATGGGAGATACCCAGGCTGAAGATTCTTCCACAGGTTCGATTATGTCTTGATTGAGCAAGTATTGAAGTTTTTCAGCGATCTTATCCTCTAACGCAAATGGTGATCGCCGGTATGGCTGTTGTACAGGTTTCACATTAGGGTCAATCGGAATTTCAACCAACACCCCTTTAATTTTTGGAAACGCCCTGGGTTGCTGTTGAACCGATGCCACGTCATGCCCAATTTTTAAAACTTTGAGTTGTTTCGCCTTTTCGTCGCCCACTAAACTCTGCTTTGCGTCCTCTGCTATGTAGAATATTGCCTCCGTTTTATTGTCACCCGCTTCGATTTCGGCCGTAAACATCCCAATCATTTTCATTGGACGGACCGATCCATACGCCTTAAAGGAACGATCATCATGCTGGGAAAACTTGACTTTTGCTCCACTTCTTTGCAAGTTAGACCACGTCTGAAGGTCAACCAAATTGGCCGCTGCATCAGAGTCGATTGTCATATGGACCACAACGCCTCCTACCTAAAATTGGAAACGATTTTCCCCCATTACAAAGCAAATGTCTTTGTTCTCATGAGTTGATTGACCTGCGTGTAGATCCTTCAGTTCGTTTGAACCATATACAGCTTTTATGCGCTTCGATGACGGTAGATTTGAAACTGAGTCTTCATTTTGTCGTTTTGTGCAGCACTTGGCAAATAATGTCTCACGCTCCTGCATCGAAGACATTGCGCATTCTTGGCAACGCACTCCTGGTGTCCTTTAAGGTGGCCGCGACGTCCACAGCCAAAACAGATTCTGGTATCGTTGTTTGATGACCATTAGTTAGTCGGAAAATTGCTTCGATGTGTACTGTCATCGTTTTGATTATCTCGATATCCTTTCGACTCAAACCTGAAGGGTGCGGATGGAAAAGTTCGTCCGTATTGACGACGAACGCTTCCCTGAGAAGCCATGAATCTATTGTCCGATGGTCTGAATATGTTTCGCTGTTCATGAGGACGCTGTAGATTAACTTTATTAACAGATCCAGGCAACTTTTCCCCGGTCTTAGTCTTATTCGCCAGCTCCTTGCATTGTGCTTCAACGTCTTCGATCGTTTTCCCTATCGCTACCACTGCCTCCAAAGATCAATCCTTCTCCAATATCTTCTTCCGAAGCGTCGACGGACACACACTTCTCCGCGATTTGATCTATTATCATGGTGTCCATTATCCCGCTAGTTCGAAGTCACAACGCCCGCTTGCATACGAAGCTTCATAAAAAATCGCCAATACGTTCTCCTGGTAATTGTGCAATCTGTCGAAAAACATGCCTTCCGTAGGTTCGTCGACGGCATGGTTGAAAATGCGAATCCAGTTTCTGAATGGCAATGTCATAAAATGGAGGATCTGGTGTAACATGGGGGATCTCATGTACTCCTGGCAAGCTATTGAAAATGTCTTGTAGAACTGGACCCCCAAGAAGGAGCAACTGGTTCCGTATGTCTCGTTGACTTGTAATTCCGGTTGCCGTCAAGTAGTATTCGAGACTCCGTTTCCACTTTCGCCATTCTGACGCTAGTTGTGATTGACTCACCTTGGCGTCAAACTGTTTAACTGGTCTGAATCCTTCAATTTCCTAAGAAATATTATGATCATTATCTAATCTACGAGGAAAATCGTCTAATTTCTATCACTAGTGCATTTTCTGTTCTGTAGTATTTCGTTTGCAACAACTTACCCCATAAAAAAACATTTCCAATGTGAAGAATTATCCCGAATCAAGTCTCATTTTACCGTAAACCACGTAAAAAATTCAATTCAATTTTTTTTTTCAATTTGTCGCGAATGAATCCAGATTTAGTTCCATTTTACCTTAATCTGGTTTATCAAGTGAATCCAGACCACATCTCATTTTGTCTGAAACCAGTTCAATAATTGAGCCACTTGAAAAAAAAAACCTGTAACAAGTGAATCCGGATCTCGTCCCCATTCACCTTAAACTTGTTCATCAATAAATATTTTAATAAAAACTCCAACTTTTTTAATTCACAGTAACAAGTTAATCCGCACTACGTTCCATTTCACCTCGAACCATTTCAACAATTTTCGCGTTTTCAAAAAAATAATGTCATCTACTTGGCACGAGTGAATCCGGATCTCGTCCCATTTCACCTTAAACCAGTTAACACATTAAAAAAATATTTCCGCTTGTAACAAGTGAATCCGGACCACGTCCCATTTCACGTTAATGTAGTTTCTCAACTCATGTCTTTTCACAAAAATATTTCCAACTTGTAACAAGTGAATACGTCCCATTTCACCTTGAACCATTCAATAATTTACGCGTTTTCAAAATAATGTCTTCTATTTGGCACGAGTGAATCCGGATCTCGTCCCATTTCACTTTAAACCAATTAAACAATTCACATTTAAAAAAATATCTCCAACTTGTAACAAGTGAATCCGGGCTACGTCCCATTTCATCTTGAAAAATTTCAACAATTTACGCGTTTTCAAAAATTATGTCTTCTAAGCCAGGAGTGAATCTGGCCAACATCTCATTTCACTTTTTCCAATTCATTTTCCCCAGTTTTTTTTATACTAATTCTATAAACGATGGTAATGCGTATTTTATGCTACCTTCAATCCCACTGCACATTTAGATGCACTTTTATTGCATCTGACGTCAATTGACAACCGTTTGACCACTTGTCATAAGACGAGTTTGTACAATCCCATTTAATTCCAATTGTACCTTAACAGACACATATTTCGACCTCAACAGTAAGGTCGTCTTCAGTGTCTCGTACTTGAATCGACTACGAGTACAAACTCGTCTTATGTCAAGTGAAGACATTCCACTAAAAAGCTCAAAGTAATTTTCCTAACTATTTTTTTTTTATTTTCAATTGTTCAGAATTGGAAAAGTATTTGATATTGGTCAGCAATAAAATCCTTAATGCATGTTTAAGAGTGGATTAAAATAAAATTTCAAAATTCCACAATTTGTTTTAAAGTTGAAAAATGCGTAGTTTATTGTTCCTTCGTGTTTTTGTCAGAATAGTAGCGGGCTTGGTAGTCATATGGCTACTGCTTCTGCCTCATACGCAGAAGGTCGTGGGTTCAATCCCAGGTCCGTTCCATTCTCCTACTTTGTATCTTTCTCTATATTTCTCATGTTCTAGCAATCGCTAGAACTGGAAATGGACTTCCATACCGTTTCCATTACTATTCCTATACCTTCTTCAACTTGAGTATTCTAACAGTAATCTGCTAGAATTGGAAATGAACTATAGAGCTCGTTTCCTACGTCCAATCAGAAATTCCATCAGTTGCCTTCTCCATCTATCATATTGGCAGCTCTTTAACCAAGACGGACCTCTGCCTCTCGAACCTAACCCAAAAATTCCAACAAATTCCGCATGAACTCGTGGCAAGTGCAGAGGTATATTCGGCTTTGTAGTTTAGTATTTTTTCACAACTAGCTTAATACAATAGATAGGTTATGGTGGTAAATGATTCACTCTAAAAAAAATCCGTAACTTCTTACACGAAAAATGAAAATTAAGCCCATATATTTTGAAATTTCCACAGCTCTTGGCTGAAGATGGCCTTACAGCTGAGGTCGAAATAGATATCTGTAAAGGTTACAACGTAGTGAAATTAAATGGAGTAGTACTAAACTTGCCTTAGGACAGTTGAGAATTTTCAAATTAATTATACATGGTTCATTAATCATCATGTTAAAACTTCATCACATTGTTCATACGTTAAAAGCGTGGCATGTACAGAAAATGAAGCAAAATTCCCACTGTACAATGAAGGAAATGTTTCAAATTGGTATGGAACGATTGCGTAAAGCTTACGTTGTTGCACATGCCACACTTTCAAACAGATTTCGTAAGACTCTTATGAATGTACATTCCACAGTCCCTGAAAATGGATGTTGTTCGTGCAGACATAAAAATGTGGCATCCGCCTTCCTTTTTTCGTGGAACCGTTCTTCCCTGAAGATGCGTAGGCATTTGAAAAGGGAGATAGCTAAGCTTTTGTAAATCATGTAAACCCCCTTAAGCTCTAGTAAGTATGTGCGGGAATCACTGTGGTGACAACAAATCCCAATCATTACGCACGTCGAGGGATCGCAGTCTTCTTCAATTAAGGCCTCTCTATCACATGATGTCTATTAAACGGCTGAACAATGATAAGGCAGATGAAAACAGATATGATTAAAGAGCAGTCACTGGCTTTTGTTGGCTAAGCCTGGATGAAGACTTCCTTTGAATGGAAAGCTTTGCTTTTATTTTCACGATGGATGTTGCTTTCCAACCCTTCTCAACAGGTTATTGCCGGGTAGGTAGATGTCCTCGTTCCCGATTCCATTCAAATTCATGTAGGAGAGAACAGTCCAGTATGCTTTTTCGTTGTTTTCACCACTATAAGCCACAATACCGAACCATTTAAACGTGGTGATGCAAAATTTACAAAACTATCCACATTTTACAATTATCTCCTATTTAAAACAACAAGGATTTTGTGACTTTCTAACGCATTTAAAATATGTTTCAAAAAATGGGCTTGAGACAATATGCCCGAATTACACATGGAATAATGGGGAACGCATGGTCGTTTGTTAGCGGATTGAAGAAAAAATTTTACGGGTGAGATGAAAGAATCGCAAATCGGTTGAATTAAATCAAATCTAAATCAATTGCTCAATATCTATATTGCAGCTCGAATAACTATTATCGAATTGTGGTAATATCCGTAAAGAAATGTCCTACAAAAGATTATATGTGCTATAGGCTATTTTTTCCCATGTGGGTGCGTTTTCCACTGTTCTCCCTTACATACGCCTGACAACCATCTTTGTATGGTAGAGAAAAAAAGGTGTTGGGTGGTGTTGGGTAGTACGTTACCTACATTGTTTGTATTATTCAAGCCAAGTGAACATTTCCATACAATTTTCTTTTGATCATTTCACGGTAGAGCTTACCTTTAACATATTGGTGATTTCTTTACGATTCAAAGATCGTTGATTAAATCAAATTATCTCATCAAAATTTCATTTTGGATAAAATCTAAATCGAACGATGGCATCGTTTTCAATTGAAGCATTGATTTATCACCACGATTGGTGTTGATCGCCGACATCATCAAATATTGCCACATCGTTTATAAAACGCGTAAAGCACTGGGTAATCAATCGTCCATGACAGCAGTCTCATGTAGATTGGTATTGCCAGAGAATATCAGACACAACATTCAATAGTGATTACAAACAGATCACGTGTTTCGCGTACACAACAAAACATTCTTGTACAGCGTTGAGGATTACATATGTCGCTATTTGGTCTGCGGTTTGTTCTAAACATTGGTACCGACATTTGCCGTTAATATTTTTATAGCAGTTATTGAGATCAAATCAAGTGTCAATGATTTTGTCGTACGCATATCTAAACGATGTGCTGCTCTTGGGTTGAGTGAAGTGGCTGCTCATCAAATCAAAACCCGCTTTATCAAATGGGAGGGGAACATCCTGACACTTACTCTTTTATCACCCTCGTCGAGTGCCACATCAACCGGTGTGGTGGAACAAATTTAATCTAATTGATGGTAAACAAGTATCGTAACAGCTGCGTGCGATGGAGCCCACTTGGTTGGATGGTAGACCAAAGTGGTAAAGGAATTAATCGTTTTCCCATGTCCGCCTTCATCCCCAATTAGGGTCCTTCCCGTTCGCCTACGACAATGCGTTTAACAGCTGGGAGACTGATTGGTGGAAGTTCATTAACTGCCCGGGAGAGGAATGACAAAAAATGTAGCGGGAGAGATTCCTGGCAAGTGATAGCACACGCGGCCTAGGAACAGATGAGAGCTGAGGATGATGATCAGGGATTTATTTCCGGACGATTTGTCACCGTTGGCGTGGCGTGCGGTAATCTAGACAGGATTTGTGGAATAATCCCACGTCACATCGCACCCCGCCATGCCCATGGTAAATGTTTGCAGAGGTGGAAAGTGGTGGCAAACAAACACGGTAAATATCGAAAGATTAATATTGGATTAGTGGTTGAGTGGTTTTCGGATAGGAAGGTTTTAATTTTACGATCTTTTGTGGTAAAATTTGTTGAAAAAACCGCGGACAAATTTGTTGGTATTTCATGAGCTTTTTATCCTTCATACATCACGGCCAGTGCACGTTTAGTTTCAGGATTATTATTTATTTATTCAGACTAAGGCCGAAGTGGCCTGTGCGGTATATAAGAGTCTTCTCCATTCGGCTCGGTCCATGGCTACACGTCGTCAACCACGCAGTCTACGGAGGGTTCGCAAGTCATCTTCCACCTGATCGATCCACCTTGCCCGCTGCGCACCTCGCCTTCTTGTGCCCGTCGGATCGTTGTCGAGAACCATTTTCACCGGGTTACTGTCCGACATTCTGGCTACGTGCCCGGCCCATCGCAGTCGTCCGATTTTCGCGATGTGAACGATGGATGGTTCTCCCAACAGCTGATGCAATTCGTGGTTCATTGACCTCCTCCACGTACCGTCCGCCATCTGCACCCACCATAGATGGTACGCAGCACTTTCCTTTCGAAAACTCCAAGTGCGCGTTGGTCCTCCACGAGCATCGTCCAGGTCTCGTGTCCGTAGAGGACTACCGGTCTAATTAGCGTTTTGTAGATTGTCAGTTTGGTACGGCGGCGAACTCTATTCGATCGGAGCGTCTTGCGGAGTCCAAAGTACGTACGATTTCCAGCCACTATGCGTCTCCGAATTTCTCTGCTGGTGTCATTTTCGGCAGTCACCAGTGAGCCCAAGTACACAAATTCTTCTACCACCTCGATTTCGTCACCACCGATGCAAACTCGCGGTGGGTGGCTCACATTGTCTTCTCTTGAATCTCTTCCTATCATGTACTTCGTCTTCGACGTGTTGATGACTAGTCCGATCCGCTTAGCTTCCCTCTTCAGTCTGATGTAGGCTTCCTCCATCTTCTCAAAGTTACGTGCCACAATATCTATGTCGTCGGCGAAACCAAATAGCTGGACGGACTTATTGAAAATTGTACCACTCGTGTTAATCCCTGCTCTTCGTATTACACCTTCCAAAGCGATGTTGAATAGCAAACACGAAAGACCATCACCTTGCCGTAACCCTCTGCGGGTTTCGAAGGGACTCGAGAATGCCCTGAAACTCGAACTACGCACATCACCCGATCCATCGTCGCTTTGATCAACCGTGTCAGTTTATCCGGAAAACCGTGTTCGTGCATTAGCTGCCATAGCTGGTCCCGATCGATTGTATCATATGCGGCTTTGAAGTCGATGAATAGATGATGTGTGGGCACGTTGTATTCGCGGCATTTCTGCAGTACTTGGCGAATGGCAAACACCTGGTCCGTGGTGGAGCGTTCGCCCATAAAACCCGCCTGGTACTGCCCCACGAACTCCCTTGCAGTTGGTGCTAGTCGACGGCATAAAATTTGGGAGAGTACCTTGTAGGCGGCGTTCAGCAATGTGATTGCGCGGTAGTTGCTACAATCCAGCTTATCGCCCTTTTGTAGATGGGACACACGACACCTTCCATCCACTCCTGCGGCAAAACTTCCTCCTCCCAAATCTTGGTAATGACCCAGTGCAGCGCTCTAGCCAGTGCCTCACCACCGTGTTTAAATAGCTCTCCTGGTAGTTGGTCAACCCCAGGGGCTTTGTTGTTCTTCAGCCGGCCAATCTCCTCCTGGATTTCCTGGAGATCCGGAGCCGGTAGAATTATGTCCTGCGCGCGTTCTCCCAGGTCCATCACCATACCGCCATCTTCGTCTGCCACATCGCCATTCAGGTGTTCTTCGTAGTGCTGCCGCCACCTTTGGATCACCTCACGCTCGTTCGTAAGAAGGTTCCCGTTTACGTCCTTACACATATCGGGCTGTGGCACGTGGCCCTTACGTGAACGGTTTAACTTCTCATAGAACTTTCGTGTGTTATTAGCGCGGTACAGTTGCTCCGTTTCTTCACGGTCTCGATCTTCCTGCTGGCGCTTTTTCCTCCGGAAAATAGAGTTTTGTCTGTTCCGCGCCTGTTTATATCGTGCCTCGTTCGCCCTCGTGCGGTGTTGCAGCAATCTCGCCCATGCTGCATTCTTCTCTTCCACTAACTGCTCACATTCGCCGTCATACCAGTCGTTTCTCTGATCCGGGGGCACCGTGCCAAGTGCAGCGGTTGCGGTGCTACCAATGGCGGATCGAATATCTCTCCAGCCATCTTCAAGAGATGCTGCGCCTAGCTGCTCTTCCGTTGGAAGTGCCACTTCCAGCTGCTGCGCGTATTCTTGGGCTAGTCTACCGTCTTGTAGCCGCCCAATGTTAAGCCGCGGCGTCCGACTTCGACGCGTGTTGTACACCGTCGAGAGTTTTGAGCGCAGGCATACTGCAACGAGGTAGTGGTCGGATTCAATATTCGCACTGCGGTAAGTGCGGACGTTCGTGATGTCGGAGAAGAATTTACCGTCGATTAGAACGTGGTCGATTTGGTTTTCCGTTTCTTGGTTAGGTGATCTCCATGTGACCTTGTGGATATTTTTGCGGGGAAAGAAGGTGCTTCGGACTACCATTCCGCGGGAGGCTGCGAAGTTTATGCATCGTTGGCCGTTGTCATTCGATACGGTGTGCAGACTATCCGGTCCGATGACCGGTCTATACATTCCTCCTTCCTACCTGTGCGTTCATGTCACCGATGACGATTTTAACGTCCCGCAGTGGGCATCCATCGTATGTCTGCTCCAGCTGTGCGTAGAACGCTTCTTTCTCGTCGTCGGGTCTCCCTTCGTGTGGGCAGTGCACGTTGATGATGCTATAGTTGAAGAAACGGCCTTTAATCCTCAGCTTGCACATCCTTGCGTTGATTGGCTGCCACCCAATCACGCGTTGGCGCATCTTACCCAGCACTATGAAGCCGGTTCCCAGCTCGTTGGTGGTGCCACAGCTTTGGTAGAAGGTAGCCGCTCGATGCCCGCTTTTCCACACTTTCTGTCCTGTCCAGCAAATCTCCTGCAGCGCCACGACGTCGAAGTTGCGGGGATGTAATTCATCGTAGATCATCCTGTCGCAACCTGCGAAACCTAGCGACTTGCAATTCCATGTTCCAAGCTTCCAATCGTGATCCTGTATTCGTCGCCTAGGTCTTTGCCGATTATATCGAGTCGCATTATCTCTTATATTGTTCGTAATGATTGGTTTTCTAGGCGGCTTATTGGGCCTGCGCAAACCTCCTGTCTCGTCGGAGGGCCGTCGTGTCAGGGCTGTTTAGCGTCCCACCTAACACCAGGACTTGGGCTTGTGCGCTTTGAGCGGCACACGGTCGCTTTGGTGGAGCCTACTTGCGGATACATGCAGCTTTTTATAGAGGTTTGACCGTTGTGTGACCGGCAAAAAAAACACCCTTAACAGGCCAGCAGGGTACCCGGGTACCCACGAAACTAAAATGCTTATATCTCTGGAAATTTTCAACAAATTTCAACAATTTTGGGCTTATTCGATTCAGAATTTTCTCTTCTATAAAGATGTTACCAGGATAAACCGATCCGGTCAATTCGATTCCAGGAAAATCCGGGTTTCCAGGAACATGTTCTGCATAAATGATACTGATCGTGGATTTCGGTATCTAATCAGCTATATGGGTATCAAACTTCTTGAATTTTCATCACTAGATTGATTTTTATCAATTTGAGTCCATCAGAAGTGCAGACTTCAGATTGGCCATTCCAGAACAGGTTCCTCGAGGGGTCATAGGTGGCCATGAACATTGTTCAATGGAACATCAACAATATGGGTATCAAACTTCATGAAATTAACTCTTGCGTATGTCTCTCATGATCCTAGGCTCGCCAGATAAGTTGACTAAAAAAGCAGTGGCCATTCTGGAACAGGTTCCCCGGGAGCCGGGGTTGGCCAAAATTATTTCTCATTGGGACCCCAGCAATATGGGTGTCAAACTTCTTGAAATTTTCTCAAGCGTTTATTTCTGATCTATTTGAGTTCATCAAACAAGTTCACTCCGGATCTCCAATTCCGGAATAGGTTCCCTGAGGAGTCAAGAATGTTCATTAACATTTTCAGAGCACATTGTTTTAAATCAATTTATCTAGCAATGTGAGTGCAAAATAAATGCAAGGACCGCATCCATGCCGGGTTACCAGCAGGAGACCCACCATAAGATTCCGGACACTCGGAGATATGATCGATTCCAGAAATTCTTCTAAACAGATGTAACTTTTCATAAACCGTTTGTTTTAACATTGTCACATCAAAACCAATACATGCACTACTCTTCGATCTGTTTGATACTACGAAAGTTTGTTCTAGAAATTTGCAATCCGTTGTAAAGTAATGCCCAGGGCCATTAATTGACTCCAGGTGGACAATAAGTTATCCTTGGGAAGCTCTGAATCATTCAGAGCAGTGATTAATTCTTGAAATTCGTCATTTCTTGTGAGAGCAAAATTAATGCAAGGGCTACCTGGTGGTCACCAGATGGTGCCGCAGAAGTGCAGAGGCATCCAGAGCAGTGGTCAATTATTGCAGTTCGTTCTAGAAACTTTCGGAAATCGTTTGTAATAGCAGTATAGAAGCAGAGTCTTTGCTCGCGCTTAGAATCGTAGAGGCGTAACTCTATTGATCGATTTCTCTTCATCGATTATATATTTGCTTCAGGTAGAAGATGCAATCATCCTTCATTACAACCATGAACCTTCGACAAACTACCGCAATTCACTACATTGATAAATGGAAAATATCGTCGAAGATAAATGGATCAATACAGTTACGCTCTTATGATTCTAAGCGCGAGATTGCGAATATCATTCATTGATCCCGAGTGGCCACCAAGAAGTCCTCCTGAAATACCTGAATTCCCGAAGCAATCGTCATTTCTTACATTTTGTTTTCAACAGTTGTGTAATCGTGAACATTTTTTTTTGTAACAAAGTAAAAAATAAGGAGAAGAAAGAATAGCAAAAACAATATTCACCAGAGATCCGGATAGAGGCTAGCGACTTCGTGGCTGTTGCACGCGATGGAATCGGACCTGGGAACTCTGAACGTTTATGAAAACTTGAGGAACATCACCCAAGATTGACAATTATGGAGCTCTACAATACGTCAGTCAAATGTTGTTTAGAGCTTCTAGTGGAGTGTCTTCACTTGTCATAAGACGATTTCGAACTATCCCATTTTATTCCACCACTTGAAGTGAAAGAACGATTTATTGAAATTCGCAGCATTATTGGATTGTATTGTGGCTATCTGTTTAGATTGCATCAATTTTGCTCTCACATTTCTCAACAAGCGACTCACAACTTTCTAGGACGACTTAAAAATTGGCACATCTTCGAAAGTTCCGAAGCTTCCAGATGCTCACCTAACGTCCACACGGTGTCAATGAATGATCCTCGAATTGATTTTGATCGCACACAACTACAAAAAAATCGCAGCTTTCTAGGGCGAGTTTCTAGAATTAATTACCTTTTCGGCTATTCCGGAGCATCTGGGGCACCACTTAGTGGTCTCCCAGGGTCAACGTTTGGTTCTTGAAATGATATTGATCTCATTTTGATGCATAAATCGTTTTGTGAAGCAGTATGGTTTATGAGGATGAATTTAAAAACTGGTTCTTTTCTCAGAATGTTCCGGAGTTCCCGAAGGACCATTTAGCGGAGTTTTGCTCTCACATTCATAACAAACCACTGTATTCTAGGACGATTTTCAAGAATTTGTCTTTACTATGGATGTTCCGGACATTCAGCGCCAGATGACCAATGGTGGTCAATGCGTTGGTCATGCAAAGATTTAACTCTCACAATGCTGCGACAAGTAATAGTTTTTAGGATTTCCAGAATTGGTATTACGCCAACAATAGATTTATAAAAAAATCGCAACTTCAAAATATAATCTTCTACACCTGGTCATTTCTCCTGATGTTCCAGAACTTTCTAAAACCACTTAGTGGCCATCCGGGATGAATGAGTATTCCTTATATTGATTTTGTTCGCTCATTGCTACAACACTAAAATTCTAAAAAGTCTCAGTTTTCTAGGATAAACTTCCAGAATCGGCAACTTCTCCGGATGTTTCGGAGCTTTCGGTGGTCCACTTAGTTGCCTTCTGGTGTCAAAGGGTGGTCCTTAAAATGATTTGGCTCTCAACACACGGATTACAAAAAAACTGCAGCTTTCTATTTTTTTATTTATATTTATTTATATTGAAAAGTATTTATGGCCACTTAACACCCTACGGGGACATGTCCTGCAATGGAAACTATAAAGTCAGCACGTCTGGTGGCACTAAAACAATCAGAAACACACTGCTGAGGCAATTTCAAGAAGTTTGAGGTTCCATTGAAAAATGTTTATGACCATTCTTGGCCCTACTGGGAACCTGTTCCGAAATAGCCACTCAAATTTTACACATCTGTTGGAACCAAGATGGTAAACAACAGTCTGCTGTGGAAGTTTCAAGAATTTTGACATCCATATTGTTGGGGATCCAAAGAGAAATGTGTTCGGCCAACCTTGACCAAACACTCAAACACTCCCCCCCCCTCCCCTCACCACCCGGGAAACTTGTTCCAAAGTGGCCACTCCGGACTCAACTTGTCAAGAACACACGTTAGAAATAATTTCAAGAAGTCTGATACCCATATTGTTGATGTTCCCTTGAAAAGTGTCCATGTCCACCTATGACCCCTCGAGGAACCTGTTCTGGAATGGCCAATTGAAGATCTGCACTTCTGATGGACCCAAATCAATAAAAATCGACCTGCTGGTAAAATATCAAAAAGTTTGATACCCATATTGCTATTTACCTATCGAAATCCACGATCAGTGTAATCCATCCAGGACATGTCCCTAGAAATCCGGATTTCCCGGTGATCCGACGGTCCGGACCGGTCCAATTCTAAAACAGCATGATAAATGACAAAATTCTGAATCGAATGAGCCCAAAACGATTAAAAACGGTTAAAAATTGCCTAAGATATAAGCATTTTAGTTTCGTGGGTACCCGGGTACCCAGCCGGCCATTTAAAGGGTAAAAAAATGTCGGAACCCCTCCCTCCACCCCTCCTTAATCGAAATTTCAGATAACCCGTACAATCGATTTTGGCCGTCATTATTGTGGATATGACAGAGTTTCAACCTCCTACTATGAAAATTCATTTAGATATCGCGAATTGAATTCCAAAAAGGTACCCGGGTACCCAGCCGGCCACACAAGGGTTAAATCAACATCAATCTCATTTTTGTTAGCCAGTTTATCAGTTTTTCTATTGGTTAAGATATTAAAGCTGTAAATTTCCCATAATTATCGATTTTTTAAAAATATTTTCCTTTGTGGATCTACTAATACCTCTACAATTAGTAATTGTTACCGTTACCCTACAATTCCATCACTTTGTTTTCTTTACGGAGATCCGACTTCGACTTCAACACAATTAAGATGGACTTACTGTTGATGTATTTTTTAGTTTTTAGATCAGAAGTTTTTTCCCAAGTAAGATGGTTTTAGCACAGACAAACAGACGTAACAAATTGAACAATTTACTAAATAAATCACGTCATCCTGAAAATCATCATAGAATTCTAGCTCATCCAGGAATTCCTCCATAAAAATTTCATATAGTTCCTCCAAGAGTTCCTCTTGGAATTCTTACAAAAGATGCTCCCAGAGTTCCATCAAAAAATTTCCCCGGAGTTTCTCCGGGAATTTTGCTTGATTTCCCCAGTTCCTTCTGGAGTTCCTCCAAGAAAATAGCTTCAAGATTTCTCGCCTAACTTTCCAAAAGGACCTAAGTAACATTTTTTTTTTAAATTAATTAACTTGAATATTACAATCAACAGAGCAATATGAAAGCTGTTGTTTGCAGTACTCAAATTATTGCGTGAATTTTGTTTTACTTAGGTCCTTTTGAAAAGTTAAGCGAGATTTCCTCCTAGAATTCATACTGAAAATCTACCAGTAAACCCTTGTGGAGATCCCGCAAATATTTCTACTATAGTTTTTGCGGAAATTCACACCAAATTATTTCTGGGGATACTTCAGGAATTCCTCTTGGAGTTGCTTCAGGGATTCCTGCTGAAATTCTCCGGTAATTCTTCATGGAGTTTCTCTAGTAATTCCTGCTACAGTTCCACCTAAAATTTCTCCAGGAACTCTACCTGGAGTTCATCTAGTATTTTCTCCAGCAGATCCTCCTGCAGCTTCTCCAAGAATTCCTCCTTAAAATCTCCCACAAGTACCTCCTGATGGATTTTCTCCTAGATTTTATCCATGAATTCTTTGAAGAGTTCCTTCTGGAATTCCTCCTGGAGGTCATCTAAGAATTCCTTAATTCTTACAGGAACTTTCCGGAATTTCCACTTAACTTTTTTCTGAATTTCTACGAAAAATTCTTAAATTTTCACGTGGAACCGTTCGGATTTTCAATGAGAATTTTCTCGGAGCTTCAAAGGGTTCTTCTACGGAAAATTCTTTTTATTATTTTTTGCAATTCCTGATCATAATACCTGGTTTACAGTTGGCGTTTGAGTGA
Organism: Armigeres subalbatus; assembly: GCF_024139115.2. Taxonomy (NCBI): domain Eukaryota; kingdom Metazoa; phylum Arthropoda; class Insecta; order Diptera; family Culicidae; genus Armigeres; species Armigeres subalbatus. Next base: position 437,270,309 of record NC_085140.1, on the reverse strand, counting down.
TAAAACGGCCTACTTTTCCATACCAATGACATGAGTGCTTTAATGAACATTATGCAACTCAAATGGGTTGCATAAAATTCATTAAAGCACTCATTTGGGTGCTATAATGGAAAACCAGCATTAGAACAATAGTTACATGACCACATTTAGCTAAATTGGCTTGGGTGAGTGTTCAAATAGTGTATTCTCTGTGTCACGTAATAAACGAAATAATTTGATGGGCATGACATCAAATTCTCCAAAAGCAGGTTTATATATCGCCTTATGGTCTGTCGAGGACACACAATGAGGCACGATAACACGGAATCTGTTTGTTTTCTGCAGCATCATGATTTTTTGGCAAGATTGGTCATATTAAGTGAATAATATTGTACCGTTTTGGTACAGATTTATCATATTCAAGCCTATTTTTCGTCATTGCAAAAAATAGCGTGTGCAACTCGTTGCAAAACTCGATTTTTCAGCACTCGTAGTATTTATCCAACATATTTGACAGAAAGCCATTTGTGTCACTTTTCCGAATAACACGTTAAGGCGGACGTCATGCAGCCGAGCTTCATTTGGCCAAATTGACGGTTGGCCAAACCTGTCATTAAGTCGATAATCGTTTGGTGAAAAAAGTCATTCAGCCGACAGCGACACACAGTGCTTTGTCCCTTGGACAAAAATGGAAAAATCGACTCTCGTATTTAGTCGAATCAAGTAGACCATTATATTAACATATGTTCCAACTATGTTGTAAGGGCATTAGTATCCTTGTGAGGTCACTGGGACGATCAAAACAATTCGTGTTTGTAAACATTTCCATCGTTGAAAGTGGATGATTTATCACCTGTTAGTGGAAAGCATCTTTTGCATTGCCTAAGTTTTCAAACGGTACCTTTCACTGTGAAAATCAATATGGAAAGCGTAAAATCAAGTAAGTAAGATCCAATTTAATGTGTTTCAGTTGGACATATTTTGATCATTGTGATGAGTAAAGCTTCCAAGTCATGTGCATGAAGTTATATAGGAAGAAATAATCTACAATTTCAAACAGCTTTTAAAAAAAGTACATCAAAACACATCTCTGAAAATCGCACCAGAGCTCACTTATAGCATTCTTGAGAGAATAAAAGTGATTCCAGCTGTTCTTATTTGCTCTATTAATAGCTGTTAACGATTTTCTAGGTGATACTCTTGCGCTCAATAACATAGATATATACAAACAATAGCTTTCTATTGATCCGTCCCAACGAAAAGCTCATGTGTTGAAGTTTCTGTCGGATTTATATAATTCAGATGATTTCTCAGAGGAACTTGAAAAAGAACTAAAGCAGTTTTGCATATTATTTTGTTTGATCAAAAATGGTCACAGAGCTTTTGATCATCCGAGAAATTTGAGAAGCAAAACTCTCGCTGATTGTCTTCGTTGGTAAATCTTCCTCGCAATCCGAATACAAATATTGAAATAATTGCCGAGTCTTCATTCAACATCACGAAGGGAATACCTCAAAAACCGTTTTTCAATAATAATGAACCTGAGGAGCTAGCATTTGCGACCAATATATCAAGTAGCTCAAGCGCAAATCAGGAAAAGGTTATGACAGCGGCACAAGCACTGGCGTTGTACATTGACTTTGATTTATCCTAGAGAAAATACAATCTGCTTCGAAGTACTTTAAACGAGGTTCATGCAAATCTGCTTCCTAGCCTTTACACGTTGAAACGTCTGCTGAGGTTGATTTACAAGACCTAATGAATTGTACCTCGCTAATCATTATGCAACAACTTGTATGCTAATGAGCTTTTGATGGAAGCTCAGGACATAGCACCTACACAAAAATTGTCGAAGGCTGAGAGCTCAGATGAGAGCCTGCTTGTCGTGGCTCTAGTTCCATTAAAAATTATCGACATTAAAAACAACACTATCCTCTGGTCAAATCCGCGGCCATGTCAGACATCCTTCATTTTCTGGCCATCCGGAAGATGCTCCCAGTCGAACCATTCCTCGAACACGACGACACGCCACATCGTCCCTGATGCCAAATGCCCGGATGAGCAGCTGAAATTCCTTGATTATGATGATTCCATGATTCCCGAATCCTAATCCCCGCCCATTCTTAAACATTGTAAACTTAACCTCGAGTCACCACGAATACCCTGGCTTCTACCCCTCTGTTACTAACTTTATAAGATGATATTGATTGTACGTATCCATAACCATGGCTCCGTAAAGTGTTATACACGCCTGAGCCTTCAAAATAAACAAACTTGAAAAAAAATAACAAATTCCAATGATTTCTGATACCGTCGTTAAAAAAACAATTCCTCAAATCATTTCTAAGGATATCCTGATTCTATAGTATAACACATTAGAGCTGGCGTTTACGTCACTTCAGTGGCGTAGCCAGAAAATTGGTCTGGGGGGGGTTTTCCGAACATTTTTTTTTTCGAAAAAAAAATTTCTCCCAAAAATTTGGACTCTGGGGGGGGTTTTATGCCCAAAACCACCCCCCTGGCTACGCCACTGCGTCACTTATGAGATGATCAATTGGAAATTGGTCAATTGTTGTAATATAAACTGTTATCATACCTCATATTTTTCGTAAACAGATCCTGATTGATAAGAAAATTATTTTGAGCTTTTTAGTGGAATGTTTTCACCTGTCATAAGACGAGTTTTAAACAATCCCATTGAATTCCACCACTTAATTGTATCCTGACAGATACGTATTTCGACCTCAACAGTAAGGCCGTCTTCAGTGTCTTGTACTTGACTCGACTCGTCGAGTCGCGTATTTCAGGAAGCTGTAAATTCTGCATGTAATCGATGGCAATAACGCCTACGGTTTTATCGGTTTGTTCACAAATTTCGTTCATGAGGGAGGAAAACACTTTGGCTTTCCGTAAATGAACAGCTTTCTCGGTAGTATCTGCTCGTTTTTACAGTTTCGTTCAATGAGGGACTCTTCATTTTGACAGACAATTCTTCGCATGCACTACAGGTGTCCACTTGCGGTCGTCCAAAAGACAAATTGAATTTTTCTTTGAAAATTTTTCTGTAGAAAGAATAGCTCAAATTCGCATTTGGAAATTTCTCCTGAAACATACCAAACATAATTGTTAGGTCGAGCTTTTCACTCATATAGTGTTTCTCGACGGTCGTATAATCACCTACTTTGACAGGAAAAGATAAAATGTGCTGTTCAACTAAATCAGTTAAAGTTCCTGGTTTGGCATTACCAGGAGACGATTTTCCCCGTAAATCATTAGGAATTTTACTTTGCGCAAGCAGCAAACACAATCCGACCGACATACGCTGACTTTTTTGAGGGATGTAGGAATGCTGTATCCGTATGTACTTCCTCTGGTAGGCTTCAGGGAATTACCAGAATCCTTTCTCTTACGACGACGCGCCACCGGTTTAATATCAATCAAGCTTTGCAAATAGCAATCTTGTTCATTTTTAGTCTGTAGATTGTGGAACTCCCGAAAAATTTGCTCCTTGTACTCTTCTGGGATAATACCGCAACAGTTTTTGGAACATCCAGATAGAGAATTATTTAGTTAAACAAGGTTATTTGCAACATTCGTGCTATTTTAACTTACCTGCATGTGCAGTTAGCATCAAATTTAACAGGTCCAACATTTTCCCCCAACCAATTCGTACACGACGTTCCCTTCACTCGAGCTTTTTTAATTACTTCTGCTTTATATTCTGATGTCCGGCGAACACCGCGCTTCCTTCTTGGAGCAGTTTCCGGCTTGTCTTCTTCGAAATCAGAACTCATTTTTATGGTTCTACCTTTTTAAGCGACAACCCGTCGAACATACTTTATACAGCACTGAAAATAAACAATTTCAGAACGATCGACGCGCTGCGCGTGGTGGTTATCGGCAACATGGATATATGCAGTTTCTCAAACAAACGAAAATTTGTTACTCTTATTAGCAAATATTTCTAGAACTAACTTTTGCTGATATTTGCAGGGGACATGAAGTTACCTTTAAAGATTCGATTTATGCAAAAAAGTCATTTTTCATAAAAATGTTACATATGCAGTTTGTAAAACAAACTGTTCAAATATGTTCGCATTAACAATTGCGTCCTAATACCGGTACTAAGCTTCGATGCAGAGTAGGGGAACTGGGGGTAGGACGCCCACGTTAAGGAAAATGCCATTTTTATCAATGAAAACCACCATTTCAGCCAGTTTTCATCAGCGCATACTGAAGAACAGCATATCTGCGACTGACTACCGATAACAGATATCTAATTGTCCATTTTATTGCACAGAAATTTGAATTTTTAAAAAGCACCCGAAAAAAAATGATTTTGAAACCATGCGGGGTGAGATGCGCCAGTGGATGGGTTAAAACGCGCATGTGCTTATCGTACTGATTTTCATTTTAATTGCCTACATTAAGGCAATTAACCGAATGTTCCAGCTGTTTCGGTCATACGAAATGAGCATGGGCGTAATGCCCCACACCGACCTCAGAAGTTTGAAGGCCCATAAAATCGTTTTAAAACCATTTTTGACGACGATTTCGTGTGGAACATAAAGAACACGAGTAAGCAGCATGGCTCATGGCTCAATTATTAATTTATCAATGTATAACAGCGACAGAAAGACTAAATTCCACCGAGCTAGAATTGCATCAAAACACGCAAAAATCGAATTTTTCGAGTTTTTCATGTATAACTAGAGAAAAATCATGAAATATATGTATCCAATGGCAATATTTTTCATTGCTTTATCGTATAGACTATTGAAAATAATCAAAATGGGGATATTTAACCTTATTCAGGGGTGGCGCGTTTTAACCCCTATGGGCGTGCTACCCCCACTTCCCCTAGCAATCACAACGATGATAGCAATTGAAAACATTGCCTAAAAATTATTGGTCACAATGTGGACAATCTGTCAAGACCTGTAAAAATTTTCAACTCACAGTAAAAAACATATTTATTATCTGATTCTGTTATAAATTAGTGCTTCTCATTCTGAAATGTTTAACAAAATATGTTATATTGTGATCAAATTGTAACAAAATTTGAAAGCTTCGATTCAGGCTACTCATTATGCTTCTTCACAAAGTTGTGCAAAACTTGCTTCAACCAATTTTACGGTGGAGTAGGGAAACATATACAAAGGAGATTTAAGTATCTTCCACCTCGCCACCATTATTCCGAAAGTGTTTTCATTGGGCCTGCATGCAGCGGATTACTTTTTATTGATTTTTTTTTGCAATCCTGTCATATTTTTACTCGGGAAGCTTCGAATTAGATTTGGTTTGAGTGGCAACTTTTTTGGTGCTGGTGATTTCAACACTCTATAAAGAAGTAGCCTGCCCGATTCGCTTGAAGCAAGTACACTTCCATCGGAATTACCACCATATGCGCCATTTGCACAATTTAGTGCTGCTTTTTATAATCTACGGTTTATAATGTACCTTCAGTATCCCGATGTTGGTTAGAGGGCTTCACCCACCATCGACGTGGAATTTGTTCAGATGAATGAACAATATTCTGCAGCTCCTGCAACTCTCGCACAACCTCAACAATTTTTAATAGGTATATTGCCACTTTCATGCATGGCTATTTTCCAGCACTCAACACAATACATTAATACTAGGAGACATTTCAAAAATTACAATTAAGATCAACAAATGAGCTTCGAAATGTGGGATGATTTGCGCTAGAGGCATTTTTAACATTTTTAACGATTTCGGTTTGCCGCAGTTCCGATCTGACGATTTCGAGAAGTCGAAGCAAAATTTTTCACACATCCAATGGCAGTTCTTTATGGGTTTTAAGAAGAGCAACAGAGAGGAGGGGATGGCGGCCATGTTTCCAGTGTTGGTAAAAACTCAAAATCTTAAAACTCATGGATGATTCAAATCAAGCGTGAGTTGAAACGCACCCAACTCAGTCTAACAACTCATGTATGAGTTGAATCATCCATTTGAATCATCGTAGGTTTTCTTTTGTTCTCCTTCGTTAAAAACAGTGAAATGACGTTTGTCGCATAAAATATTAGACACTCTTTTATGTATATGCAATAAATTGCTCCCAAATAGATTTCAAATGCGTTTTTAAACCAAAATGATTTTTTGGCAAATGAGTGAAATGATGCGTTTTAGCATGAAAAATTCAAGCGTGATGCATTCCTTTAAAATCGCAGACGATTTCGTTCACACGGGAGCGCTCGTTGATTGAGATTTATGAGTGATTTTACCAACACTGGATGACTCAAAGTCTGCCAGATAGGAATGAGTTTTCCCATAGGAGGGAAGAGCAGAATATGGTTCGACTTCGCGAGTTTACGTTCATATTGTTTGGGCACTTAAGATTAGTTCGCTTGTAAGGAAGTGGGATAAGAGGATGAGGAACACTAAATAAACGTGTAAATAATAAGCCAAATTTGAACCTTATTGAAGGAAAGTAATTACTGCCAGTACATTTTCAGATTAATTCTTTCACATTCCTTTCAAACTCCTAAAAAATGATATGGAAATGCTAATATCATCTTCCAAGCTTAGACGTACATGTACATGATAGAATTGGAGGCGAAAGTATAGATTTGATAGTTCTGAAAGTATAGATTTGATTGAAAGTATATATTTGATAGTTCCTATACTTTCGCCTCTTATTCTATCATGAACATGTACGTCTAAGTTTGGAAGATGATATTAGCATTTTTTTTGTTCATTGACTTATAAATTATTTCAAATTCATTATTCATTAAAAAGAACTTTTTCCTTTCTCCTTTCCAGGTCAACGATCATATCAAAATCACCAACAAGTTTGTGTCCCGTGTCATCTCTCTTTTTCGATGGTCGTTCACCGGAACCAATTGCAAGTGTCATCGATAGCAATTAAGCGTGATTGAAGAGAGTTGTCTTGCTAACGACACAGAAAAAAGGAACTCATCATCGTGCGAATGAAGGTTTCCATCTGGAACGGTATCCTGTGGTGTAGTCGTTTCCAGTAGATGGGTTTCAATCGGGAAAATTGAAGGTGCAGTGTGGACTTCGTACGCTGGCAGCACACGGAAGCGGTGCAGGCGGGGGTTTAAATTCGCAATCTGACTGTTAAGTGAAGTGGAGAGCATTATTGTTAAGTGAATGATCGGAGAAGGTGCCACAAAATGATGTCACAACACTTGAACTCGATGCTGGAGCATCTGAAAATGGGCTCGCTGATGAACAAAGGCCAGCGGAGCAACACGGGCAATGGAACCGTCACCAATCACATCGGCAACGGGTTCAACAACAACACTATCAACACGGGATTGGGGTAAGTACGAGAGATGTATTGCAGTGGTTCTACATAATATGTATATGATTTTTGCCTTTCTCGTACAACAAAGTTGAATGTTTGAAATTAATCAAATTAGGACATCTATCTTGAGCGCTTAAATAATAATGAATATGTATATGTAAAATTAAGGTTATGATGGACGTACATGGAGTAAAAATAATTAGTATATAAATAAAATTGAAACAATATAGAATTCTAAATATCTAAATGATAAATCGACTTGCTCAATCTATGTACGGGGGCAAGTGGAGGGCCATTAAAAAAAAAAGTGGAGTTCAAGCCTTAAGGTCAATACTATTGATAAAAGAGAATAATGTTTTTTGGCTACGCGTGTAGACCATAAGACTCATGCTTCAGAGAATTGGATGACCTGGAACTGAATTATTCTTGGAGGCGGCTCCAGACGTACGAATTGAAAAGAGCACGAACCATTAAGAAAACAGTCCTTTAGTTACGCGTGTAGATCCGAGGCTTTCATTCCAGTGATTCTTGGAGCATCTGGAGGGGAATAGCTATTGGTGGCATATTTCATTTAGATTAATAGGTCAAGTAAAGCATGATTTTTTGTTTCAAAAAGGGATAACATAACGTGTGTGTATTTCAAGGCCTACACTCTAGGAAATTCTTGGATGGCCATAAACGCAAGGTTATTGAAGGCGTATTCATTTTGATATCATGAATCAGATAGGAGTAGGAGCCATTTAAAAATATATAAACCATCTAGTGACGCATGACCCTAAGGCCTATACTTCATAGAATTCTAGGATAAAAGCTATTTGATTAAATAGATAAAATAGGGCATGATCCAGAAACGAGGTAGCAGCCCTTTGGTTACGCGTGTAGACTTCAAGGCCTATACTCCAGGGAATTATTGGATGAACTGGAAACGAGCAGATATTGGAGGAGAATCCAATTAGGTTTCATGGATCAAATGGGAAATGAAACATTGAAAAAAGATATCAGTTCTTTGGTTACGCGACCTCAAGGCTTATACTCCAGGAATTCTTGGATTAACTGGAAGGGAACCGGACAGGTACAACTCTTTGGTTACGCGTGTAGACTTAAAGGCCTATACTCCAGGATAATCTTGGATGCACTGGAAAAAAGCAGCTATTGAAGGCGAATTCAATTTGATTCACTAGATAGAATAGAACAGCGGTTCCCAATCTCGGGTACATGTACCCCTGCGGGTACCTTCGCTGCTCCCGGGGGTACCTCGGATGAAAATGTGTAATGACGGATGAATCACAATTCAAATAAAAACTTATTGACTTTTGATAATTGTGTACTTTTCTAATCTAAAACTTTGTAATGTACATAATATGCATGGCGATCAATATATCGAAGCCTATTTAATCCAAGTAGCTCGTAATCTTTATTTTGAGAAAAGTCTCCAAGCAGCTCGTAATCTTTCGTTCGAGAGGCTCCGAAGTCTCCTTCCAACAGGAAATTTTCTTGTAAGCCTTCTTTCAAGAACCTCGGAAGCCTCCTTCCAGAAGCTAGGAAGCGTCCTGTCAATAAGTTCGGAAGCCTCCTTTCAATAAGTTCGGAAGCCTCCTTTCAAGAAGCTCGGAAGCGTCCTTTCAATAATTTCGGAAGCCTCCTTTCAAGAGGCTCGGAAGCCTCCTTTCAAGAGGCTCGGAAGCCTCCTTTCAAGAGGCTCGGAAGCCTCCTTTCAAGAGGCTCGGAAGCCTCCTTTCAAGAGGCTCGGAAGCCTCCTTTCAAGAGGCTCGGAAGCCTCCTTTCAAGAGGCTCAGGAAGCCTCCTTTCAAGAGGCTCAGAGCCTCTTTCAAGGCCTGGAAGCCTCCTTTCAAGAGGCTGGAAGCCTCCTTTCAAGAGGCTCAGGCCTCCTTCAAGAGGCTCAAGCCTCCTTTCAAGAGGCTCAGGAAGCCTCCTTTCAAGAGGCTCAGCCTCCTTTCAAGAGGCTCAGAAGCCTCCCTTTCAAGAGGCTCAGGAAGCCTCCTTTCAAGCAGCTCAGAAGCCTCCTTTCAAGCGGCTCGGAAGCCTCCTCTCAAGCGGCTCGGAAGCCTCCTTTCAAGAGGCTCAGGCCTCCTTTCAAGAGGCTCAGGAAGCCTCCTTTCAAGAGCTCAAGCCTCCTTTCAAGAAGCTCAAGCCTCCTTTCAAGAGGCTCAGAAGCCTCCTTTCAAGAGCTCAGAGCCTCCTTTCAAGAGGCTCAGAAGCCTCCTTTCAAGAGGCTCAGAAGCCTCCTTTCAAGAGGCTCAGAAGCCTCCTTTCAAGAGGCTCAGAAGCCTCCTTTCAAGAGGCTCAGGCCTCCTTTCAAGAGGCTCTGGAAGCCTCCTTTCAAGAGGCTCAGAAGCCTCCTTTCAAGAGGCCTGGAAGCCTCCTTTCAAGAGGCTCAGGAAGCCTCCTTTCAAGAGACTCCAGGCCTCCTTTCAAGAGGCTCGGAAGCCTCCTTTCAAGAGGCTCAGAAGCCTCCTTTCAAGAGGCCTGGAAGCCTCCTTTCAAGAGGCTCAAGCCTCCTTCAAGAGGCTCGGAAGCCTCCTTTCAAGAGGCTCAGGAAGCCTCCTTTCAAGAGGCTCAGGAAGCCTCCCTTTCAAGAGGCTCAGGAAGCCTCCTTTCAAGAGGCTCAGAAGCCTCCTTTCAAGAGGCTCAGAGCCTCCTTCAAGAGGCTCAGGAAGCCTCCTTTCAAGAGGCTCAGGAAGCCTCCTTTCAAGAGGCTCAGAAGCCTCCTTCAAGAGGCCTGGAAGCCTCCTTTCAAGAGGCTCGGAAGCCTCCTTTCAAGAGGCTCAGAAGCCTCCTTTCAAGAGGCTCGGAAGCCTCCTTTCAAGAGGGCTCAGCCTCCTTTCAAGAGGCTCAGGAAGCCTCCTTTCAAGAGGCTCCAAGCCTCCTTTCAAGAGGCTCAGGCCTCCTTTCAAGAGGCTCAGAGCCTCCTTTCAAGAGGCTCAGAAGCCTCCTTTCAAGAGGCTCAGAGCCTCCTTCAAGAGCTCAGAAGCCTCCTTTCAAGAGCTCCAGAGCCTCCTTTCAAGAGGCTCAGAAGCCTCCTTTCAAGAGGCTCAGGAAGCCTCCTTTCAAGAGGCTCAGAAGCCTCCTTTCAAGAGGCTCAGGAAGCCTCCTTTCAAGAGGCTCAGGAAGCCTCCTTTCAAGAGAGCTCAGAAGCCTCCTTTCAAGAGGCTCAGAAGCCTCCTTTCAAGAGGCTCAGAAGCCTCCTTTCAAGAGGCTCAGGAAGCCTCCTTTCAAGAGGCCTGGAAGCCTCCTTTCAAGAGGCCTGGAAGCCTCCTTTCAAGAGGCTCAGAAGCCTCCTTTCAAGAGGCTCAGAAGCCTCCTTTCAAGAGCTCAGAGCCTCCTTTCATGAGGCTAAGAAGCATCCTTTGAAGTGGCTAAGAAGCCTCCTTTCAAGAGGCTCGGAAGCCTCCTTTCAAGAGGCTCAGAAGCCTCCTTTCAAGAGGCTCAGAAGCCTCCTTTCAAGAGGCTCAGAAGCCTCCTCTCAAGAGGCTAGGAAGCCTCCTTTCAAGAGGCTCGGAAGCCCCCTTTCAAGAGGCTCAGGCCTCCTTTCAAGAGCTCAGAAGCCTCCTTTCAAGAGGCTCAGAGCCTCCTTTCAAGAGGCTCTGGAAGCCTCCTTTCAAGAGGCTCAGAGCCTCCTTTCAAGAGGCTCAGAGCCTCCTTTCAAGAGCTCAAGCCTCCTTTCAAGAGGCTCGGAAGCCTCCTTTCAAGAGGCTCAGGAAGCCTCCTTTCAAGAGGCTCAGAGCCTCCTTTCAAGAGGCTCAGAGCCTCCTTTCAAGAGGCTCAGGAAGCCTCCTTCAAGAGGCTCGGAAGCCTCCTTTCAAGAGCTCAAGCCTCCTTTCAAGAGGCTCAGGAAGCCTCCTTTCAAGAGGCTCAGAAGCCTCCTTTCAAGAGGCTCAAGCCTCCTTTCAAGAGGCTCAGAGCCTCCTTTCAAGAGGCCTGGAAGCCTCCTTTCAAGAGGCTCAGAAGCCTCCTTTCAAGAGGCTCAGAGCCTCCCTTTCCAAGAGGCTCAGGAAGCCTCCTTTCAAGAGAGCTCAGAAGCCTCCTTTCAAGAAGCTCAGAAGCCTCCTTTCAAGAGCTCAGGCCTCCTTTCCAAGAGGCTCAGAAGCCTCCTTTCAAGAGGCTCAGGAAGCCTCCTTTCAAGAGGCTCAAGCCTCCTTTCAAGAGGCTCAGAAGCCTCCTTTCAAGAGGCTCAAGCCTCCTTCAAGAGGCCTGGAAGCCTCCTTTCAAGAGCTCAAGCCTCCTTTCAAGAGGCTCAAGCCTCCTTTCAAGAGCTCAGAGCCTCCTTTCAAGAGGGCTCAGAGCCTCCTTTCAAGAGGCTCAGGAAGCCTCCTTTCAAGAGGCTCAGAAGCCTCCTTTCAAGAGGCTCAGAAGCCTCCTTTCAAGAGGCTCAGAAGCCTCCTTTCAAGAGGCTCAAGCCTCCTTCAAGAGGCTCAGAAGCCTCCTTTCAAGAGGCTCGGAAGCCTCCTTTCAAGAGGCTCAGAGCCTCCTTTCAAGAGGCTCAGAAGCCTCCTTTCAAGAGCTCAGGAAGCCTCCTTTCAAGACTCAGAAGCCTCCTTTCAAGAGGCTCAGAAGCCTCCTTTCAAGAGGCTCAAGCCTCCTTTCAAGAGGCTCAGAAGCCTCCTTTCAAGAGGCTCAAGCCTCCTTTCAAGAGCTCAGAGCCTCCTTTCAAGAGAGCTCAGAAGCCTCCTTTCAAGAGGCTCAGGAAGCCTCCTTTCAAGAGGCTCAGAAGCCTCCTTTTAAGAGAGCCTCAAGAGCTCAAGTCTCCTTTCAAGAGGGCTTGAAGCCTCCTTTCAAGAGGCTTGGAAGCCTCCTTTCAAGAGGCTTGGAAGCCTCCTTTCAAGAGGCTCAGAAGCCTCCTTTCAAGAGGCTCAGGAAGCCTCCTTTCAAGAGGCTCAGAGCCTCCTTTCAAGAGGCTCAGAGTCTCCTTTCAAGAGGCTCGGAAGCCTCCTTTCAAGAGGCTTGGAAGCTTCATTTCAAGAGACTCGGAAGCCTTCTTTCAAGAGGCTCGGAAGCCTCCTTTCAAGATGCTCGGAAGCCTCCTTTCAAGAGGCTCGGAAGCCTCCTTTCAAGAGGCTCGGAAGCCTCCTTTCAAGAGGCTCGGAAGCCTCCTTTCAAGAGGCTCGGAAGCCTCCTTTCAAGAGGCTCAGGAAACTTTTTGGATTGCCTGTATCCCGTTAATTTTTAGGTGAGTTTTTCATATATCTAATGAGTTATGCTTATTTTCATTTGCTTGAGCTTGAGCTTGAGCTTGATTGACTGCTCGTAGTTGCTACTCCATTATGACCAGATCAGCTGTTCTTGCACAGGGAACCAACAGATGTTTGCTTGGGACTAGCACACATCTTCAATGTACAAGTACTGGTGATCTCATTTGTTAGGTCATACTGGCGCCTGCCACGTCAGAATGCAAGTCAATGTAGGGAAGGGGGAGGAAATGATGATGCAATCACTCGCCCACTGCAAGCCGAATATACCTCTGCACTTGCCACGAGTTCATGCGGAATTTATTGGAATTTTTGGGTTAGGTTGGAGAGGCAGGGGTCCGTCTTGGTTAACGAGCTGCCAATGTGATAGATGGGAGAAGGTAACTGATGGAATTTCTAATTGGATGTAGGAAACGAGCTCTATAGTTCATTTCCAATTCTAGCAGATTACTGTTAGAATACTCAAGTTGAAGGTATAGGAATAGTAATGGAAACGGTATGGAAGTCCATTTCCAGTTCTAGCGATTGCTAGAACATGAGAAATAAAGAGAAAGATACAAAGTAGGAGAATGGAACGGACCTGGGATTGAACCCACGACCTCCTGCGTATGAGGCAAAATCAGTAGCCATATGACTACCAAGCCCGCCTCCCTATGAGTTATGCTTATTTTCATTTGCAGCGAAAAAATAGGGGGTACCTCAATGAATGTAGAAGTTCAAAGAGGTACCTCTCAAGCAAAACGTTGAGAACCGCTGGAATTGAACATGAACCATCGTTTAAAAGAGATAACAACCCTTTGGTTACGCGTGTAGATCTTAATGCCTATATTCCATGGCCTGAAACAAAACAGTTATTGAAGGCGAATCCAATTTGGATTTCTGGATCAAATAGGGAATGAACCATTAAAAAAAGATATCAACCCTTTGGTTACATGTGTAGACCTCAAGGCCCATACTCCTGGCAATTCTTGAATTACATAAAAATGAACAGTTATTGAAGACATATCCAATTTGGTTTTCTGGATGAAATAGGACATGAAACAGTTTTAAAATGAGATATCAGCTCTTTGGTTATGTGTGTAGATCTTAAGGTCTTGGTTATGCGTGTAGACTCCAGGGAATTCTTGGATGATCTGGAATGGAACACTTGTTGAATGCAAATGTTGAAGATGCAAATCAGCTACTTAGTTCTTTGGGTTTCTAAGAGTGCCTTCTAATAGGTTTACTTTTTGATGGCAATATTGCTTTACATTCTATTTACGTCACGTGCCGTACAAAGAGGGTCCAGTGTAGTTAAAATCATGAGAGATAATGACCAATGAAAAAAAAAATCAGCCTGTAGATGTATAAAACATTGAAAAATTTGAGAAACACTAACTACACCTTTTCACGTTCTTTCTCTTCCTCAGCACAAACAACAATAATAACAACAGCGTTACGAGCGTTCAGTCACCGGAAAACAACGGATTGGTCGACGGATCTACAATTTTCGACGAGCACCGTGTTGATGCGGTCAAGGCAGTGATAGGCTCAAAAGCTTCCAACGCAAACGCCGTCACCTTGAAAACCGATCAAGTGGCCAATAATCAGCAGAATAAATCTAATAACACACTATCGGACGGTCCGACCACTGCTCCTGCAACGACCCACAGCAAGTACGACCCGACCCGTAAACGATGCAGCATCTCGGTGCACGGTCAGCACAATTATCCGGGCGGCGGCTCTAACGGGGATGCCATCAGACCCGGTGGGGGTAGCATCCGTGAACTATCGCCCCAATCGCTGCGAATACACCGGAAGTCCTCGCATGACATTCGCATCCTGGGTGCGGACGGGGAAATGCTGCTGCACGAGGGTGCCGGCAAGATGCCAACCGTGGTGAAACCGATCAAACTGAAGAGCATCACCACCAAGGCGGAATCGTACGACACGCTGCACGGACGCGCCACTGACGTAAGTACCGAACCAGTTAACATAACTAACATATGTATATGTACGGCTGCTCAGCATCAGCATACAACAATATTCCATTCAAACGTGATGGGTGTTGGGAGAGGCTTTCGATAAATATTTCGCCACACCATGGTAGCCCACTTTGGGAGAAGAGTGTGATTTTCACAAGCTTGGATCATCGATCAGAATGCCTGCGGCGCTATAACCCAACTGCACAGTGTGACGGTTGCGACATATTATCATGAATGGGGGTGAGGTAAATGACTACGGTTGAGCATTGGTTCTTCATATTTCGTGGGGATGTGTATTACTCTTCATCATCATCGTCATCATTATTTTAGCCACAGTGTTAACATTGTAAAGTGCAAACCGAAAGTTATGCGTTTTTTTAGTTAAATGGCATACCATTTTTCAGTAGAAACGTGGAGACACGTAAGGAAAAGAGTGTTCCTAGCTAAATCAGTTTTGACATGACGAAGAATTATTACTCTGATACGTTCAACCAATGCCACTTACCCTACAGTAGTTGATTTTCATAACCAGCATATGCAGCGTTTTCACCGAATCCCGGTGGAACGTAAACGCTGACGGCTTTTGTCATCATCCATCACACGGAGATCACAGTTCATCCTTGTTTGATACTTTCCTGTGCTACGATGCATCCTTCTGCACAACAAGAGCCATACTGCACTGGCACTGGTACTGGTGCCACGGTGGTAGACGTGATTGTGGAATACAGATTTTCAAACTCTCTCACCGTTGGGATTTGGACATTACTTTATCGTTGAGTGATTTTGATTACCCGGGTGCGATTAGTTTGATGGTCTCGAGCTTTAGGCAATCGATTTGCATGTTTTAGGGTATTCTACATTTTACTTCAAATTTTTTACACATGTTTTATTCCATAGTCAATGTTGAATCGGTCAAAATAACATTGTTTTTGTTCACACAGCGAAAGTTTAGTCTTAGAAAATATTTGAAGAAGAAGAAGAAGAAGAAGATAATTTTAAAATAACTTATATAATTTATTTCTTAAATTCATTCAGTATTTGAGCTCATCAAGAGATTTTTCTGGAAAATTCCCTTGAAATCTCCTCCGAAATACCATAAGGAAAATACTCCGCTTTTTCTTCGGACTTTTTTAGAAATTCTCCAAGAATTCTTTCAAAAATACCTACAACAGTATCCGCGAAAATTCCTTCAAGAACCTCTCCGGAAATATGTCTACATGCTCTCCTGGAAATTTCTCTAGACAATTATCCAAGAAACTGCTCCGGAAATTCCTCTTTCATGAAGAATTCACGACGGAATTTTTGTGGGAATATCCAAAGGAGTTCATAAGAGACTTTAATGATCAATGCATGCAGTATTTCTTGAAGAAATTCGCTTAAGGAATTCCTGATTTGAAACTCAGAAGAAATTTTCAAATAAATTAGAGAATGGATTTCGTGTCGATTTCCCGAAGGAATTCCTAAAAGAGTTTGTGTGGAAATGCATGAAGTAGACGTACTAGTTCATAAAGAAGTTTCTAAATATTTTTGAATGAAGCTCTCGAATATTTTCAGACTGAAATTTTCTAGTTCATACTGAGCTTGAGCTTGAGCTTGAGCTTGATGACCGTACAATTCGTAGTTGCTACTCCGTGATTGATCAGAACAATCAAAATTGCACAGGGAACCAATAGTTGGGGCTTGGGATTAGCTGTCCAACCTCAATGTGCACAGATTGAGAGTTCAAGATATTGAAGGACCAATAACGGCGCCGGCCACGTCCTTACGGTCATCTAGGAAGGGAAGGAATGTTGGTGTGACATCCGTTGCTACTAGAGACCGAGATCACCTCTGCATCTCCACAGTTGTCACAGGAAGGATTTTGGTTAGTTGGGATAGGGTACGTTATTACATGGATCAGGATTCACCTTGGTAAGTGATGCGATCCATGCAACCATTGTTAGTTAAAATAAGAACAACAAATAAATTAATTCAACTATTTTAGAAAATTATTTACACATGTCGTCATCTTCGATGACGAACTATACAAAAATATTGTAAATGTAAAATGTAATACATATGTATATTCCAAAATATTATTATTCTTACTGAAAGTTCTTTTGTGAACCTGATAGAAATATGTGTTACTAGTGTACGTCGACACATGTTGTGACGAACCATTCAATTTTAGTATATTAAATATGGAGTGATCTGCTTTTTCTTCGTCGTTGACACCACATAGCCATCGGGATACCACCGCCCCGCAATCCCGTATCCCCTAAGCAAACCCCCAATCAATAACTGCGAAGACTCTAGTTAAAGCCAAGCTACCACTGCACTATGGGGCCTCTCCATGCAAACTGGCGGACAAAAATATTTTCTTCCTTTTTTCGAGCTTATAAGATGTATTTAATGTTTTCATAGCAATGAAATGTTATTAAACAACAATTCCAGGCATTTCGCGACTAACTTTTGAACAGGGCTTAACATTTTGACTCTTTAATTAAAACTATATATAAATTTCCAACCGACATCGCATTTTTATTCGCAAAATACCAAGAACAAATAGGCAAGAGCGCTTTTTATAGTAAAATATTGAAATTTGAGTGTGCATCATACACTAAGGAAAAAAAGACAAGTTTTGGAGCAAACGAGTTTCTTTTTCAAATCGCGTTTTCTCAAAATTTTGCGCAAGATTTTCCGTGGGACTCTAAAAGTACATATCCCAAATATGATCCCCATCTAAATATCTCCACGGTTCAATGCGGGCAAAAAAAGTAGCTGGCTTTTAAAGTTGAAAATACCTCTAGTTTTCAATGTTTTTTTTCGTATTTTTCTTTTTAATTTTTTTCCATCGTGATATTACGATTTTCGTTAGTACGATATGAAAGCTCTTTTAATTATCTTTACAATGCTATATATAAACCTCGGTATCGCATCAGAAATTTTTTTTTTTTAAACTGAAGTGAAGCAAGATTTTGAAGAGAAAAAAACAAGTTTTTTACCTTTGAACAAATTTGATAACTAATATCTAAAAAAAAACTACAACTCGTAGAGACCTGAAATTTTGGGGTTTCAGCACGGTCTTGTTCTGCAGCCTCACATATTACCATAAAAGGCTACAAAACCGCGAGAAACCACGGTTTTTAAAGTACGCGCGATGCGCATCTATTCACTAATGAAGCACATCAACATTTCACAACCATACCTACAAAAAACTATCTGGTTTTATGGTATTTCGCATTAAATAAAATCATGAAACTGCTGACTGACTTCGTAAGAATATAAACCGCATAAAAACAAGCTTCGTAAATACAATTGTATAATTGTATTGTATAAATTGTATAAATGTATTGTAAATACAATTGATTTAAATCACAAATGTCGTCTGTTCTCCTCACTAGTGTACAACATAAAATAAGAAACAAAACCGTCAGTTTTCTTATCTTTGTTCGTAATAGAATGAATGAATGAGATGAGAAATGATTCTTAGGAAATATACTTATCATATAAATCCCCGATATCAACCAGGTATTCCGCAGCTCAGAGATAAGACATGTGGCTCCGGGCACACCATGCGAAACGCGTTGCCTTCCAGTCCGCTACATAAAATTCCCGGGTGAAAACCCTTCATTGGGCTAATGAATGTTTGTCCCAGCCGCGCGTAATACGAATGCACGAACAACAACCTGGTTCAGAGACCTCCATGATCAACAACCCACAAGGCGGCAGTATTCCAGATTTGTCTCACCAAAATAAATGTCTCTGTTCCGGACATAAATCCTAAGCCTAGGATATTATCTTCATATTCATAAACATATAATTAGAATAGATGCAACTGTTATTTAAACTTCACACGGGGAAACTCGTTCATCCAGCAACGGACACTTCCCCTCCGCTGAATCCCCCACTCCACCAAGAACCCACCCATTCCGGGAAAACAAGTGGACCCTCTGGATCCAATGAGAATATCCACTCACCATCCCAAAACGAGCAAAATCCGCAGCAAAGTGGAAAAGACAGCAAAGAAAAACCATGACTAATCGAGTTTCTCCGTGCAACATGATCTGTAATGACAAAGAAAGTATGCAGTGGTGTGAAAGTGTGTTTCCCAATATCGTGAAGTTGTATAAGTAAATGTTAGCTAATTCTTTGGAAGTAAAGAATTGATTGTATGCAGTAGTACTGTCAACAACTGAAATTTCTTGGAATCGAAACAGCTTCATAAATAAAGGTTATCATAAAACACCGCAAAACACTAGTATTGCATTTTGAAAAGCAAAAATACAAATAAAGGAAAAATGGCTTGATCTCACCAACTTTGCGAAACATCGTCCGTTTCCTACGAAGTTTGAAGATTTTTTAGGTCAAATGCGGCCATCCAAATTTATCCTTTCCGCCAATGATTAGCGACGCAAGATTTTGACAACAGATCACTTTCTCAAATACAGTAAAAAATAAATAATAAAATGTAAAAAATTAAAAAAAAACTCCTCGGATTTGTTAAAGAATTTTTTGAAAATCCTCAAAATGTTCCGAATTTTATTTTGTTGCCCCCCAAAATAAATTTTTTTTGGCAAAAAAAATCCGAAATAGATTTTAAATATTTGTATCGGCCTAAGTCCTTCATTAACTTGCAATTTTGCTGAGCCTAGACTTTATTGGAAATGATAATAAATGCTGCATAATTGTAAAGAAGATAATTGTTATACAGGTCGGACTCGATTCCGGAGACTCGATAATCCGGGGACTCGATTATCCGAGGTGCGATTATCCGGAATTTTAGACTCCATTATCCGAAGTATTGTTTTTTTCCAATTATTTTTTCATTTTTTTTTTAAATTTTAATATTATTATACAATATTATTATTTTATTAATATGGGACGTACCTAGGGCATGAGAGGGGATGAAAAAGGGGTTGTTTTGTATATAGAAATTGGATTATAGGTGGTGCTTGTATATCAAATTCATGAATTAAAATGAATATATTACTATTATATCAACACAATTTTTTTTTATTTGAATATTTGAAGAAACATGAACGCAGCTCGAATGGGAGAAACTGACCCTAGTAACATTTTGGTTTTATGCTGGTTTTATTGAAGTCATGAAGAGCAAATTATGGTTTTCATGACCATTATAAAACTAAAAATGTTACTTGGGTGAAGTAGGGGTGTTCTAAATATTTAATCTCAATTCCATGAATCAATTATTTTCTCAAGAACATGTCCACAAACTTCTCGCCTCAAGAACTTTTCCATAGTAGTCCGTTTCCTCTCTTTTTCTTCCATGCAATTACTTGATCGTTTGTCAATTAAGCTGTTGCATTTAAGACAAAATCTTCAGATTTTCCATTTATATCTATCCATTGTGGTTAAAAAACTGACAAAACAGTCACTCATTCGACAGATTAAAACGTCACCTTGCCACAATAGAACGATGTGTTTGGGTGCATAACAAGCATCGCGAATTTCGCTCTCAATTGATAATTAACTACGATAGACGAGAAGCAAAAGGTTTTTTGATCATAACAAGACAAGAAAAAATACTCGCCACCTGATACAAATGCAAAAAAAGGGACAAATAAATAAACGTTGTGATAAAACGCTTCGTTCTAGTACAATTGCCATTATGGACCATGTGTAAAACAAATCTAAATTCGTCATCGGCACCGATTTCTTTCAATTGGATGTTTTCTTGCAGAATATCCTCCTTAAGTCATAATCCATTAACTTCGTAACACAAAAATCGACCATTTCCAACCCTGATTCGTTGCTCAATTTTTTGATTCTCAAACTCCTTTTTATATTTCTCGGACATGTACTTTATAGAACCATAGTATTATATACCGACCGTCTATGGTCGGCGAATTAAAGTGATGTCTGTGTGTTGGAGTGCGCAAAATCTAACCAATTTGTTTGCACTTATCTTTATCCGATTTGCTTCCAACTGATTGCATTTAATGGGAAATCCTATTAAGATTCCCCCGAACACAAGTGACGCGACAATCGCGACGCGATTCTACCGCTTGGCGAATGCGATTCTGTCGCCGTTGGTGTTTAAGCGTAAATGGAACATTGCCTGCAGCGATCCAACGATAGAATCCCGGCGACTAGTATTCGGCGTTGCGGCGATGAAATCGCTTAGGTCTGTGAGTGCCTTTACATTGTTGCCTATTGAAAGCTTTATGGATCGGACAATGGACTCAAATGTTTCATTGCTTTCTGTTGAAAATTGACTAGATCAAACTTTGGGTTCAGAAATAATGGCCACAATACTATTTTTTGTACAAAAAGCGCGTAAATAGTCCAATCATTTTTTTGACACGTATTCTCAACTAACAAGTTGCATTCAAATTGGAATCCGGTCTTATCATTTCATATCAAAAATTATCTGGATCGTTATGGCAAAATACTATTTTTCCATAACACACCAGAAAGTCACCGATGCCGCTAGGTGGATTATTCAGGGTTTTTCCTAAATAATTTATGATTACACCACTGCAAGTTAAATAAAACATGAGTTTTTCGTTATTTAATTGCAGATTTGATTTTTTTTATGGTGATTTGATTATCCGGAGGATTCGATTATCCGGAGTGAAAATAAAATCGATACTCCGATAATCGAGTCCGACCTGTATGAACAATTTAGACTGGCCCAGGAAACAAAAAGTGGTCGAGTTCCACGGGGCAACCCCCAGGATTGTGTCTTTGGGTGAGAAAATCAATCTCTGAAAATTTCAGCACAATCGCTTGTTGCATAAGCTGGCGCATTTGATTCGAAGTTTGTATGGGGATTTCAGTCAAAATATATTGGAAAATACACCCCCTTCACTCATTCGATTTTTAAATTAATTCTGATTGCTCGATTGAGCTCAGAATTGCAAAAACGGCAGTTGGTATGCTACAGAACAATTTCACAGAATATTGTATGATGATTAAATGGACTTTTATATAGTTTTCGGCTGATACGATTCGATAAATAAATCCAAAAATACACAATTCAGCTCCTAATAAATCAGCCGAAAGCTAAGTAAAAGTTTATTTAATCATCGTACAACGTTCTGTGAAATTGTTATGTAACATACCAACTGCTCTTTTTGCAATTCTGAGCTCAATCGAGCAATCAGAACCAATTTCCAGATCGAATGAATGACGGAGGTGTATTTTCCTATATATTTCGACTGAAATCCCCATACAAACTTAAAATTAAATGCGCCAGCTTATGCAACAAGCGATTGAGCTGAAATTTTGAGAGATTGATTTTCACCAAAAGACACAATCCTGGGGGGTGCCCCGTGGAATTCGACAAGAAAAATTCTCCCATAATAAGATGGGCCAGTCTAATGAACATGGCTGACAGTGTGTACTTCCGATAGGAGCTAGATAAATCTAGTAAACATGAAACGTTCGTGTCCTGCACACAACGTACAGCAGCTTAAGCGCCACTCCCGGGTTAGAGAGACTGCTGACGCTTTCTATAGATCCGGCTTTGAGACCCTATCTTTGGGCGAGTTTTCTAAAGTGGCTCAAACACCCGTGATTCTTTGACCATCCAAACGGAAGCTAATCGAACTAAGAATTAGAACGAAGATCTCAGATTTAAAAAAAAAACTAATCATGAAAACAGATCACACTTTCGCGAAGACACAATTGTATTTTAGGTCTAAGGAGGTTTACAATCTTTGGGGGGATCCTACTTTGAGCTCAAAGTTCCTAATCACTTACTTGCAAGCTTTGTTTTTACGTTGGACGTCGTTGCGACAGATCGAACTGCAAATGTGATGCACCGCATGCAACAAATTGGTTGGTCTCGCTGTCACGGGCCTTTTTTTTTTTTTTTTTTTTGTGTCTTTATTAAAGAGACTTTCAGCCCGAGGCTGGCTCGTCTCCGAGTCACGGGCCTCTGTGACGCGATCTCTCACGGCAACCCAGAATCGGTGACGAAGCGTCGCGATGGAGGTGTACCCTGCTGTGGAACTGTCCAGCGGCGACAACTAGTGTGAGTTTCTCTCTCTGTGTCTTGAGATGGGTACCCCGGTGGCTCACCGAGATATAAATGGATGATGGTGCGCCAGGTTAGCGGAAAATCGAGAGGGCGAGACTCTTGGTTCAGAATCTATCCTGAGGCTTCAGCAAGTGCGACTCTCTCTCACGATGTGTGACGCTCTCTAACGATGCCTTATGGGAGCCGGTTGGAACGGTCTGTACACGCTTAAAGTCAAGTACACATCGCATGAATAGCTTTCACACATACCGGCGACGCCTTGGCCAACTCTCACTATGAGTGAAAATTTTGTGTGAAACATAAGCAGTCGCTGTGTACTGTCTCACATGTGCATGATATGTGTAAGTGAGTTTGCCTCGAACTGTCAAAGTCCCTTCGGGTCGCTATGATGGCGAACGTGTGCGGAATGTGCTGCAAGAAATCCTACTTTTTCGGAGGTTTTTCCTTTTGTTTTGATGGCGAAACAAAAAAAAGTGCGAATACAATCATCGCACTTTGTTTTGTTGATCAAAACGATTGGAGAAACCTCGAATAAATATGGAAAAGTTGGCTTACTTAAACATTAATTTGAAAACATACAATTGAGGTTAGGTTCGATTTCCGACTGCTCTCTCGCTGTGTAAAATGAACTCACCGAAAATCATCGGCCATCGGTTACACAAAAATGAGTAACATCGTTGTTACTCATAATATGAGTTGTTCCAGGAGAGGCCCGTTTTGTGTGAACGGAACACAAAAATATGTAAGTCATTTTAAGCGTGTAGAGTAGTGAGTTCTCGTGCACTGAGGTCGAAAAGACGAGAGATACCCACCGCGCCTTGGTTGAGTCGGCGTCGACCGAAGGGTAGATGGTTTGTCGAGATAGAGTACACGCTTAAAATGACTTACATATTTTTGTGTTCCGTTCACACAAAACGGGCCTCTCCTGGAACAACTCATATTATGAGTAACTACGATGTTACTCATTTTTGTGTAACCGATGGCCGATGATTTTCGGTGAGTTCATTTTACAAAGAGAGCAGTCGGAAATCGAACCTAACCTCAATTGTATGTTTTCAAATTAATGTTTATGCCAACTTTTCCATACTTATTCGGAGGCTCCAATCGTTTCTGATCAACAAAACAAAGTGCGATGATTGTATTCGCACTTTTTTGTTTCGCCGTCAAAACAAAATGAAAACCTCCGAAAAGTACGATTACTTGCAGCACATTCTGCACATGTTCGCCATCATAGCGACTGAAGGGACTTTGACAGTTCGAGGCAAACTCACTTACACATATCATGCACATGTGAGACAGTACACAGCGACTGCTTATGTTTCACACAAAATTTTCACTCATAGTGAGAGTTGGCCAAGGCGTCGCCGTGATGTGTGAAAGCTATTCATGCGATGTGTACTTGACTTTAAGCGTGTACCACTTAGAGAGCGGGAGCGTAGAGGTAATCGTCGAGGTTTATACTCTGCTCCGGTGAGCGTAAGGCGAACTGCTATGGTGAGGTCTCTCACGATAGTGGTGGCGGGTACCGAGAGATGACCGAGAGACACTGATGCTGCCAAAGTTATGCACGCTTAAAGTCAAGTACACATCGCATGAATAGCTTTCACACATCACGGCGACGCCTTGGCCAACTCTCACTATGAGTGAAAATTTTGTGTGAAACATAAGCAGTCGCTGTGTACTGTCTCACATGTGCATGATATGTGTAAGTGAGTTTGCCTCGAACTGTCAAAGTCCCTTCGGGTCGCTATGATGGCGAACGTGTGCAGAATGTGCTGCAAGAAATCGTACTTTTTCGGAGGTTTTTCCTTTTGTTTTGATGGCGAAACAAAAAAAAAGTGCGAATACAATCATCGCACTTTGTTTTGTTGATCAAAACGATTGGAGAAGCCTCCGAATAAGTATGGAAAAGTTGGCTTACTTTAACATTAACAATTGAGGTTAGGTGCGATTTCCGACTGCTCTCTCTTTGTGTAAAATGAACTCACCGAAAATCATCGGCCATCGGTTACACAAAAATGAGTAACATCGTAGTTACTCATAATATGAGTTGTTCCAGGAGAGGCCCGTTTTGTGTGAACGGAACACAAAAATATGTAAGTCATTTTAAGCGTGTGGGCTAGATCTCTCGAACGATGAGCCTCGAGTCTACTGCAGCACTGCTCATCGGTGAAGGACTTCTCATCTACTCACCGGATATTGGTGAGATCGGTGATTCCGGACAAGATACCAGTCCGAGCCTCAAGCCCTAGGGGCCTAAACCCAAGAAAAAAACCCTTCGTTGAAGGGAAGCTATCCCGCAACGATATTAGTTTTATTGCCATTGGATCAAGTAGGCATCAAAAAGGCTTACCTATACGCGTTTCACTCCTCGCACTTTAGATTAACTTTTAAGAAAAATTTCCGACAATTCGATAGTTCTATAAATTGGATTTCATTAACATATATCTTTGATGTACTCAGTCTTATCTCACCTCACTCTAATAGTTCGCTTATATAATACCAAAGTTTTTAGGCTAACTTTCCCTTTTAATTTTTGTCGTATGACTCAATTGCTGGGTTTCACGAAAGTGATCGGCGGCTTCCAATTTAATCTGCCTCATAGCAGGGCAAAATTGTCGGAGCTATTGTTGGATTAGGTCATCTACAAATACAGATGGGAATTTCCTTCAAGGCTAATCCTCATCTGCCATCCATTACGCGATCCGAGGATCTTCTTTCTAGATTCTTTCTCTGTGTGTACCATAATCCCGTATGCAATCCTCATTGCTGTGGGTGCGAGCCGCCTCACTGCGCAGACACTCAGATTTCTCATGGTCGGTTAATTTCCTGGTTTCTGGATGGTAAGAGAGACCTTGGGGTGGTGCCATGAACACGGAACGCGAGAGTAACAATTTCTCTTTTTCTTGAGAGACGGCACAGCCACATACTGCCAGTTGTTTAATGGGATTCCTAAGGAATCTCATTGCAGTTTAAGGTGGTTATACAACAAAGCCACTAATCGGCCATCTTGGAGACCACGTGCTTTTTCTAATGATTTTTCAAGAGCACGAATTGAGAGAACCACAACGCCCATGGGGATGAAACATTCGTAGATCGTTTGCTTACTTATGCTAAACAATCGACTTCAATTTCAGCATTGTACGAAAATTATTACGCTAGATTTGAACTTTTGATAATAGGAGTAGAAAACCGCGTGGTGAATTTAAAATTCACCACTTGGCTTGATTGTATAATCACCTTAACACAGAGTCGTTACAAACAGTAAAAATGCCATCAGCGTGGTAAAAAAATTTCGGCGGCGTGGTCAATTTTCACACGGCGGCACGCCGATTCACTTTTGACGGCGGCGTGGCGTGGCGGCGCACAGGTCTAATAAAGATTAAACTGTGAGGATGTTTTATTTCCGATATATAAATAACAAGTCCTTTCTCATTTCTTATTTCCTTTTTTATTCTTTATTTGTTCTTTATTCTTCATTTTACCTTTTTTTCTTTTTTTCTTCTTTCTTTCTTTTTTATCTTTATTTTTTTTCTTAATTTACTCTTCTTCTTCCTTTTTCTTTCTACATTCTTCTTCTTTGTCATTCTGCTTCTTCTTCTTTTACTATTTTCCTTTTTATTTCTTCTTCTCTTTTGCGGTTTCCTTCTAGGTTTTTTCATTTTCCTTTCTCCTATTTCCCTTTTCCTTGCTTCTTTTCCCTTTTGATTTTTGCCTTTCCCGTACAACAAAGTTTTTTCCGCTTCGAAAACAAATATTTTATAGAAGGCTCAGAGACCCACTATGTTATATATCAATCAACTCTGCTCTAAGAAATTTAGCAAATGTCTGTCCGTATGTGCACAAAAGAAACAAAACATTTACTGTAACAAAACTATTACTTGTCATAAGACGAGTTCGTACAAGTCCATTTAACTCCACCACTTGATTGTACCTTTGACAGATACGTATTTCAGTAAGGCCGTCTTTAGTGTCTCGTACTTGACTGGACTTGAGACACGAGACATTAAAGGCGGCCTCACTGTTGAGATCGAAAAAGGTCTTATGACAAGTAAAGACATTCCAAAGCTTAAAATAATTTAATGTAACAACTAAAGCCTGTCACGTTAAATTTCGGACAGTTAGACAATGTTTAATTGATTTGTCGCCATTCCATCAATTTGAACAAGAACTAAGTCATGCTGAAAGCAGCAAGATACACTTTACGATGATGCGTCGTGCTTTAAATATCCTGTGAAATGCAACTTATCTTAAGATTTCGCTTGAAAAACTATTGAGAACAATGATTTTCCTTAACAATATTGACTCCCTTGCACCTAAAAAAGCCGGAGAAACCCGTGTCCGATTATAACTCGTACCGTCCAATCGTGATGTTGTGGTGTATACGGAAGCTGTTAGAGAAGATGATTCTCAATCGGCTCGACATATGGGTTGAATCAAATGGCTTTCTATCAGATACTCAATTTGGATTCCGCAGAGGCAAGGGAACGAACGGCTGTCTTGTGTTGCTTACTACAGAAATACAACTGGCCTATTCTCAAAAAGAACAAATGGGTTCAGTTTTTTGGACATTAAGGGGGCTTTTGACTCAGTTTGCGTTGACGGCCTTTCAGACAAACTCCACGAGTGTGGGCTTTCACCAATATTAAACAACTATTTGTACAACTTGTTGTCTGAGAAACATATGAGCTTTTCTAATGGAAACTCAACAACTTCTAGAATTAGTTACATGGGTCTCCCCAGGGCTCATGTTTAAGCCCCCTTCTTTATAATTTTAACGTTAGAGGCATCGATGAATGTCTCATGGAAAATTGCTCGTTAAGACAGCTTGCGGATGACGCCGTGGTCTACTACACAGGAAAAGGGGTGGGCGATCTGCAAGGACCATTGCAAGATACTTTAGACAATTTGTCTACTTGGGCTATTCAGCTATCGAATTTTCTCCGGAGAAAACTGAGCTGATTGTCTTTTCTAGGAAGCATAAGCCACCCGAATTAGAGCTTCAAATCAGGGGTAAGAGAATCGCTCAAGGCATTTCCCATAAATATTTAGGGGTCTGGTTCGACTCGAAAAGCACCTGGGGAATGCAAATTAGACATCTGTATCAGAAATCCCAACAAGCATTCAACTTCATGCGTACAATTACCGGAACATGGTGGGGAGCCCACCCGGAAGATCTGATAAAGCTTTATCGTACAACAATTCTGTCGGTCATCGAATATGGTAGTTTTTGCTTTCAATCCGCCGCGAAAATACACTTGATAAAACTACAACGGATTCAATACCGTTGTCTTCGTATAGCGTTATGCTGTATGAACTCGACTCATACAATGAGCTTAGAGGTACTTGCGGGAGTACTTCCTTTATCGCAGCGGTTCTCAACCTTTTTCATGAGAGGTACCCCTTCGAGCTTTTCCATTATTTGAGGTACCCCCTTTGTTTATTGCTGTAAATGCAAATAGGCTTAATTTATAAGATATATAAAAAATGAACGTTTTCAGGAATATATGGATCTCCAAACAAATTCTAAATTTTCATTTTCCATGAAACTTTTCAATTCAAATTACGTTCATACAGCGTCCTACAGCTTCCTACAGAACTTTTTTTGACTATTGAAGACTTCCGGGCCTCTTGAAAGTAGCTATTCTACGTTTCTTAAAAAAAACGTAGGATCTTAAAAAAAAAGAAGCGTAGCTCTTAAAAAAGGCGGTTTCAAGTAAGGAGGCTTCATGGCATCTTGAAAGGAGACTTCCGGGCATCTTGAAAGGAGGCTTCCGGGCCTCTCGAAAGGAGGCTTCCGGGCCTCTTGAAAGGAGGATTCCGGGCCTCTTGAAAGGAGGCTTCCGGGCCTCTTGGAAGGAGGCTTCCAGGCCTCTTGAAAGGAGGCTTCCGGGTCTCTTGAAAGGAGGCTTCCGGGCCTCTTGAAAGGAGGCTTCCGGGCCTCTTGAATGGAGGCTTCCGGGCCTCTTGAAAGGAGGCTTACCGGGCCTATTGAAAGGAGGCTTACCGGGCCTCTTGAAAGGAGGCTTACCGGGCCTCTTGAAAGGAGGCTTCCGGGCCTCTTGAACGGAGGCTTCCGGGCCTCTTGAACGGAGGCTTCCGGGCCTCTTGAACGGAGGATTCTGGCCTCTTAAAAGGAGGCTCTGGGCATCTTGAAAGGAGGTTTCCGGGCTTCTTGAAAGGACGCTTCCGGGCTTCTTGAAAAAAGGACTCCGGGCCTCTTGAAATCAGGCTTCCGGCCTCTTGAAAGGAGGCTTCGGGCCTCTTGAAAGGAGGCTTCCGGGCCTCTTGAAAGGAGGCTTCAGGCCTCTTGAAAGGAGGCTTCCAGGGCCTCTTGAAAGGAGGCTTCAGGCCTCTTGAAAGGAGGCTTCCGGGCCTCTTGAAAGGAGGCTTCCGGGCCTCTTGAAAGGAGGCTTCCAGGGCCTCTTGAAAGGAGGCTTCCGGGCCTCTTGAAAGGAGGCTTCCTGGGCCTCTTGAAAGGAGGCTTGGGCCTCTTGAAAGGAGGCTTCCGGCCTTTGGAAAGGAGGCTTCCGGGCCTCTTGAAAGGAGTCTTCTGGGCCTCTTGAAAGGAGGCTCCGGGCCTCTTGAAAGGAGGCTTCCGGGCCTCTTGAAAGGAGGCTTCCGGGCCTCTTGAAAGGAGGCTTCGGGACCTCTTGAAAGGAGGCTTCCGGGCCTCTTGAAAGGAGGCTTCCGGGCCTCTTGAAAGGAGGCTTCCGGGCCTCTTGAAAGGAGGCTTCCGGGCCTCTTGAAAGGAGGCTTCCGGGCCTCTTGAAAGGAGGCTTCTTGTAAAGGAGGCTTCCGGGCCTCTTGAAAGGAGGCTTCCGGGCCTCTTGAAAGGAGGCTTCCGGGCCTCTTGAAAGGATGCTTCCGGGCCTCTTGAAAGGAAGCTTCCGGGCCTCTTGAAAGGAGGTTTCCGGGCCTCTTGAAAGGAGGCTTCCGGGCCTCTTGAAAGGTAAAAATAATACAAATCTTTCCGATTTCAATACAACAATTGTATTGAACCCTTCCGGAATTGTATATGCCAAATTATTATACAGTTTCTGTAAGGTTCCTTTGAAGAACTGTATTAAAATCTTCCATCCGCTGATTGGGTGTAGGAGCCTTCCGACCCTCTTGTAAAGACCCTTCCGAAACTTTTAAAAGAAGGAGAAAAAAAAGTTTAAAGATAAAGCCTAAAAGAAGGCTTTCGGACCTATTGAAAGGAGGCTTTCAGGCTTTCCGAGTCTTTTAAAAGCAGGCTTTGAAGCCTGTTGAAAGGAGCCTTTGGAGCCTCTTGAAAAGAGCTTTCCGAGGGTTTTAAAAGAAGGAGAAAAGAAAAAAAATAAAGTTAAAAGAAAAAGCTTGGAAGAAGGCTTCCGGGCCTCTTGAAAGAAAGTTTCCGAACCTCTTAAAATAAGGATTTCGGGTCACTTGAAAGGAGCCTCCCAGGTTTTGATTAAAATTGTAATTCATCCACCATTACGCATTTTCGTCCGAGGTATCCCCTGGGCCCAGTGAAGGTACCCCCAGGGGTACATGTACCCCAGGTTGAGAACCGCTGCTTTATCGGATCGTTTCGCGGAACTGTCGTTGAGGCTCCTCGTTCGTTATGAGGTGTTAAATCCTTTGGTCATTGAAAATCTCGAGAAGCTACTCGAACGAAACTTCCAAACAAAATTTATGACACTGTACTACTGGTATATGAGCCTGGAAATTGCTCCTTCTTTGAATGTTCCCAATCGTTTTTGATCTAACCATGAGGCGCAGAGGCGCATCCACATTCCAAGTCGTGGGTAGGACAAATACGAGAAATAAATAGTCATAAATAGGTAACAGTTATGGTGTTGAAAAATCGATGCAAATATTACATGAAATCATCTCTGAATATCAAAAATCTTGACTACCGGGCAGAATCCTCACAAAAGCTGTGAAATTTTCGTTGCTCTGCAGGACAAACATTGTATTTTCAAATAGCAGGATTGTTCAGTTGCCAGTTGCTCTTTTAAGTCGATCACTCTCAATGTCCATCAAAAAATGGCAAGTTGTAACGATTCGGGAGCTATACTCCATGATAAGTGCTTTAAAAACAGCCCCAATTGCGGGAGACACTGGTTCTGATTATTTATTTCAATTTTTTATACAGCTGTGCGAAAAAAATATGGTCCTCAACGGAAAATGAGCGAGGACGAAGCGTTTTATCATAACTTTTCGGTGGGTTTGCCTATCCAATTCTGTTTTTCATGACTTATAATGATTCATAGAAGTTTCTGCCTCTCTCGTTATTTGTTATCTATTAAGAGTTATTTTTGCAAACCCTGCGTACTCCACATACCACAGGATCAA
The DNA here is from genome assembly GCF_024139115.2 of Armigeres subalbatus. Lineage (NCBI taxonomy): Eukaryota > Metazoa > Arthropoda > Insecta > Diptera > Culicidae > Armigeres > Armigeres subalbatus. The sequence continues at coordinate 437,239,559 of NC_085140.1, read as the reverse complement.
GCTTTTTCGATAGAAACGACGCGTACTACAAGCACTAATGATTAATTATTTTAGAGCGTCTTAGGGGAAATGCTACAAGGTTAAAAAACTATTATTCTTCCATTTACTTCCATTTAGTAAATGGAAGAATAATAGTTTTTTAACCTTACAAGCACTAATTATTTAACTTCATTGTTCATAAGAAAATTATTTTGAGCTTTTTAGTGGAATGTTTTCACCTATCATAAGACGAGTTTGAACAATCCCATTGAATTCCACCACTTAATTGTATCCTGACAGATACGTATTTCGACCTCAACAGTAAGGCCGTCTTCAGTGTCTTGTACTTGAAGTCGAGTCAAGTACAAGACACTGAAGACGGCCTTACTGTTGAGGTCGAAATACGTATCTGTCAGGATACAATTAAGTGGTGGAATTCAATAGGATTGTTCAAACTCGTCTTATGACAGGTTCATTGTTCAACCCACACATTGCCCGCCCGGTGCCTGCTGCACTCTGACTGTAAATTAGCTAAAGAACTGCCCATGACATAAAAATGGCAAACTTCTGGAGAATACTAAACTAATTTTTACTTTAGAAGTGTTTCCAAAATATTGTTGAAAATATTTTCTCAGTCACGTACATGAAATTGGGAATTCTTGAATTTTGTTCATTCGAACTTCTGTTCCTTCCATCTTTTGCCTATCCGATCTCTAGTCAGTTCACCTTTTTGTCTTCCATCTTCTTGTCTCACTACTCATTCTGGAATACTTGATATTTGAAAATCTTTACAACCTTCCAGCAGAGGTTACGTATCCCACAAATTTCAGCAAATCTTTAATGGTTTTAAGCAATAATTACTAATTTCTTTGAGGTTTATTAACTTTCAAAATTTGTCATGGACCTTGGCGATTCAACATCAAGAGATCGTACTCCTTGCGAACCATATTCTATGCGGCCTTAAAGACGACTGTGATTCCACAGATTTCAATTAACCCTTCCAGGTTTCTTTTTCCCGTGGATCACATTTTCAGATTCCTATAACTTTTATTTAACCTCCATAAACTATAAGACACTTTTGGAATTAAAACGTAATTCCTGGGGTCGTTAAGAACAGTCAATGGACTATTTTTTTTTAAATCTTAGAAAACTCTATGATTACTGTTCATAGTCTGGATAGCTTTGGAACCCCACTTGTTAACTCACTGGTCTTTCAAGACGATGTCTTCATACAAAAACTACATACCGTAAACTGTCTAACGTTTGATGAAATTTATAGGATCTGTAAAATCAGACCTACCAGACAGTATTGCAACTCTAAATAGTTACCTAGGTGATGTATTCTTACCATAATCATGGGTAGGTCAATGTCTTGACTGTCCCACCCAGGAATATTCATGCGTAGGACATGTCCTACTTGTCTTACCCACTCCTGGCGCCACTGCAAGCAAGTATAGCCACGTCAGTAGCGATGAAAGGTTTTTCACCGACGGGTCAAAAACAAATGAATCCACTGGTTTCGGTGTCTTCAATGATTTTCATAGCGCCGCTCGTAGACTTCGAAATTCTTGTTCCGTATATGTCGCAGAACTAGCGGCTATTCATTTTTCATTTATTCAGACTAAGGCCAAAGTGGCCTGTGCGGTATATAAGAGTATTCTCCATTCGGCTCGGTCCATGGCTACATGTCGCCAACCACGCAGTCTACGGAGGGTCCGCAAGTCATCTTCCACCTGATCGATCCACCTTGCCCGCTGCGCACCTCGCCTTTTTGTTCCCGTCGGATCGTTGTCGAAAACCATTTTCACCGGCTTACTGTCCGACATTTTGGCTACGTGCCCGGCCCACCGCAGTCGTCCGATTTTTGTGGTTCGAACGATGGATGGTTCTCCCAACAGCTGATGCAACTCGTGGTTCATTCGCCTCCTCCACGTACCGTCCGCCATCAGCACCCCACCATAGATGGTACACGGCACTTTCCTTTCGAAAACTCCAAGTACGCGTTGGTCCTCCACGAGCATCGTCTAGGTCTCGTGTCCGTAGAGGACTACCGGTCTAATGAGCGTTTTGTAGATTGTCAGTTTGGTACGGCGGCGAACTCTATTCGATCGGAGCGTCTTGCGGAGTCCAAAGTATGTACGATTTCCAGCCATTATGCGTCTCCGAATTTCTCTGCTGGTATCATTTTCGGCAGTCACCAGTGAGCCTAAGTACACAAATTCTTCTACCACCTCGATTTCGTCACCACCGATGCAAACTCGCGGTGGGTGGCTCACATTGTCTTCTCTTGAGCCTCTTCCTATCATGTACTTCGTCTTCGACGTGTTGATGACTACTCCGAACTGCTTGGCTTCCCTTTTCAGTCTGATGTAGGCTTCCTCCATGTTCTCAAAGTTACGTGCCATAATATCTATGTCGTCGGCGAAGCCAAATAGCTGGACGGACCTATTGAAAATTGTACCACTCGTGTTAATCCCTGCTCTTCGTATTACCCCTTCCAAAGCGATGTTGAATAGCAGACACGAAAGACCATCACCTTGCCGTAACCCTCTGCGGGTTTCGAAGGGACTCGAGAATGCTCCTGAAACTCGAATTACGCACATCACCCGATCCATCGTCGCTTTGATCAACCGTGTCAGTTTATCCGGAAATCCGTGTTCGTGCATTAGCTGCCATAGCTGGTCCCGATCGATTGTATCATATGCGGCTTTGAAGTCGATGAATAGATGATGTGTGGGCACGTTGTATTCGCGTCATTTCTGCAGTACTTGGCGAATGGCGAACACCTGGTCCGTGGTGGAGCGTTCGCCCATAAAACCCGCCTGGTACTGCCCCACGAACTCCCTTGCGATTGGTGCTAGTCGACGACATAAAATTTGGGAAAGTTCAGCAATGTGATTGCGCGGTAGTTGCTACAATCCAGCTTATCGCCCTTTTTGTAGATGGGACACACGACACCTTCCATCCACTCCTGCGGCAAAACTTCCTCCTCCCAAACCTTGGTAATGACCCAGTGCAGCGCTCTAGCCAGTGCCTCACCACCGTGTTTAAATAGCTCTCCTGGTAGTTGATCAACCCCAGGGGCTTTGTTGTTCTTCAGCCGGCCAATCTCCTCCTGGATTTCCTGGAGATCCGGAGCCGGTAGAATTATGTCCTGCGCGCGTTCTCCCAGGTCCATCACCATACCGCCATCTTCGTCTGCCACATCGCCATTCAGGTGTTCTTCGTAGTGCTGCCGCCACCTTTGGATCACCTCACGCTCGTTCGTAAGAAGGTTCCCGTTTATGTCCTTACACATATCAGGCTGTGGCACGTGGGCCTTACGTAAACGGTTTGACTTCTCATAGAACTTTCGTGTGTTATTAGCGCGGTACAGTTGCTCCGTTTCTTCACGGTATCGATCTTCCTGCTAGCGCTTTTTCCTCCGGAAAATCGAGTTTTGTCTGTTCCGCGCCTGTTTATATCGTGCCTCGTTCGCCCTCGTGCGGTGTTGCAGCAATCTCGCCCATGCTGCATTCTTCTCTTCCACTAACTGCTCACATTCGCCGTCATACCAGTCGTTTCTCTGATCCGGGGGCACCGTGCCAAGTGCAGCGGTTGCGGTGCTACCACTTCCAGCTGCTGCGCGTATTCTTGGGCAAGTCTACAGTCTTGTAGCCGCCCAATGTTAAGCCGTGGCGTCTGACTTCGACGCGTGTTGTACAACGTCGAGAGTTTTGAGTGCAGGCATACTGCAACGAGGTAGTGGTCGGATTCAATATTCGCACTGCGGTAAGTGCGGACGTTCGTGATGTCGGAGAAGAATTTACCGTCGATTAGAACGTGGTCGATTTGGTTTTCCGTTTCTAGGTTAGGTGATCTCCATGTGGCCTTGTGGATATTTTTGCGGGGAAAGAAGGTGTTTCGGACTACCATTCCGCGGGAGGCTGAAAAGTTTATACATCGTTGGCCGTTGTCATTCGATACGGTGTGCAGACTATCCGGTCCGATGACCGGACTATACATTTCCTCCCTTCCTACTTGTGCGTTCATGTCACCGATGACGATTTTGACGTCCCGCAGTGGGCATCCATCGTATGTCTGCTCCAGCTGTGCGTAGAACGCTTCTTTCTCGTCGTTGGGTCTCTCTTCGTGTGGGCAGTGCACGTTGATGATGCTATAGTTGAAGAAACTAGCAGCTATACACTATGCATTGTAGTGAATCGCTTCTCTTCCCTCTGATCAATACTTATTTTTTACGGATAGTCTCAGCTCAATAGAAGCTATTTGTTCAATGAGGCTGGTACAGCACTCACCGTATTTCCTGTGCGAAATACAATTCATATTGAGTGCTCTATCGAATCGCTTATACACTATCACCCTGGAATGGGTCCCTTCACATTCCTCTATTCCGGGTAATGAGAGAGCGGACTCACTTGCCAAGGTGGGCGCTATGGAAGGTGATATTTATGAGCGTCAAATCGCCCTCAATGAATTTTTCACATTTGACCGTCAACAGGACTTGCTCAGTTTTAAACGAAAATGGGATGAAGGAGATTTTGGTAGATGGTTACATTCTATTCTTCCTCAGGTAACGAAGAAACCTTGGTTCAAGGGATTGGACCTTAGCCGAGACTTTATCAAAGTAATGTCACGGGTAATGTCCAATCACTACTCACTAAACGCGCATTCTTTTCGAATAGGGCTCGCAGAAAGCAACCGCTGCGTTTGCGGTGCTGGTTATGAAGACATCAACCACGTTGTCTGGGAATGCCCCGAATACAGAGCTGCCAGGTCCGATTTAAGTACATCCCTCCGGGCCCAAGGGAAACTAGACAAGGAAAACATTAGAGACGTACTGGGTAACCTTGACCTGGCCTACATGATTCTTATATACAAGTTTTTGAAACGTATCTATGTCTTCGTCTAATCCCCTTGTCAGCTATTTGAAAACGTCAACCTTGCCCATTCCCTCTGCTCGGGAAAATAAGTTTTATTGTATCTTTACAGTTCGCCCAATGTCCATACTACGTTAATCATGAGCGAAAACTCCACAATAGCGCGCCCTAGGCCCCATCCTTTCCTATTTTTTTTTCTATCGTGTACTCCTTATCCTCGACCAAGCCGCGAGTTTTTCGACTCCCCAACAACTAATCACTAGAATTAAATTGAAGTTTGTAAAATTATTTCAAAAGAAAAGCGGATCCGTTATGCCTACTGGCGCTTGAGCCTTCAAATAAACGCAATTAAAAACATAAATCTAAGACGGCTCTTGGACAGAAGTAGGGGGAATGACGGCTTTGACAGGTTTTGTTCTATTATTGGCAGGGGGTTTTTATGACTGACTAGGCTCAAATGTGGCCTAGGCATTCTTTGCATATCAAACAATAGCGTGGTCAAATTTCATAAAATTTGGTCGACAAAAACCCCCCTGCCAATAATAGAACAAAACCTGCCAAAGCCGTCTTTCCCCCTACTTCAGTCCTCATGCTACTACTAGTGTTGTACTCAATCAAACTGATAAGTGAATGTCGATTATTATCAGAAGATTCGCGGAAGCACTGGTCTTCTGAAGAAAGATCTCATGCAATTTATTTATAATTTTTCAGTAGAATGTCAATTCATAATTTTTCAGTAGAAAATGATATCCGATTGATATTGGAGATAAGAAGACAATAATTTATATGAGTGCATTCCTGCCACAATACTGTTATCGTGATTTCACTATCTACAATACCAACCTGTATTGCTGTTTCGTTTGAAATATATCACCTGCCTATAGCCTCAACTGCCTTCATCAGTATGAGCCGTAAGCTTGAGAAGGATGACTCAGTTCTACCGTTGTTGCATACCTCGACATTTATGATGATGATCATGATGAGTAATGTATATGTATGTAACAGTGGAAAACGAGCAGGCAAAAATTGCGCATGTAAGGGAAAAATTAGAATTCATACAGCATTACATCACACAAAACTGCCACGCCGTGCATTTTCCCACACTCTGTCTTTGCGGCGATGTTTCTCATTTTTCTCATCTGAAGAAGAACATCCACTTCCCGTTCCGGACTGGCGACGGCGATGATGACTACGTCGCCGACTAGATACGGTTGATTACAGATGTTACCATGTGAGAAAGCCACGGCCCTCCTCCTTGGGCTCCGCATCGGTGTCTCCGAATGTCAATTTGTACGCAAAAAAAAGAGTATTCATACGCACTGATGGCCTAACGAACATTGGCTTCTAATGTGTCATTAATTCATAGAATCTAATCAAACTTTGGAATGCTGCGGAGCGAGGTCCTTGATGGCACAACTTAGATTGGATATTTTATCAAATGCAAAACTACCTCAGTTCAAACTCAACCTTCGAATGCCGCTCCCCATCTGGATCGTGGCCACTCACTACACAAGCGGAACGGACGAGCCGGGGAAAGCCGATCTGTGTGTAAATTTCCTTCCGTCTGTCTCCCACGCCATGCCAGAGCAGTCTGACCGGCTATATGGGTATCTGCTCAGGAGTTCCATCACCACGCCGCACAGCTTCAATGAAATTCATTTTTTGCACTCTTTCTAGTTGGTACCTTCCTATCCTCATTTTTTTCCACGAACAAGCGGCGTGATGCAATGGCTTCAAGTGGTATTTTATTCATTCCATTCAACTGTTGTCATTTGTCGGGCAACTCGGGCGATAGTGTTTTTTTTTGTGGCTCGTTTAATGGCGATTATTCTATTCTGGAAAAACGGAATTTTTCCTTTTTTTGTCGTTTTGTTTAAGGGTGGGTAATTTGAGAGTAAGTTTGGTGTGGAGTTTTATTTGAACTTATTTGGTCACGGCAATTATCCACTCGTATTGCATTTTTTACTATGTTACATCTTCCCTGTTCACCCAGGTGTACTACGAAGACTATAATGGTTGAAAAGCTTTATCTGACAATTGTTTAAAAACTTTCAGAATAAATGGTATGTTAAGGTCCAGTGATGTAAAGTTCAATGACAATCATTCGATTCAAATACTTTTCCACATATATCATGTACCGTAATCCGGAGTAAAGTATGGATACCTGGTTGTGCATCCCCTGCAATCGTATTGTAACAAATTTGCGAGCAAGTCGTGCTGATTCTCTGCGAGATAGTTGCAGTGGCTTGGAAGGAGTGGAAGTCCCTGCTGAAGTCCAGTAAGGGTTCCGTCTCCGCATGACGCACCTTCTTACTGAATATAAGGAGTCGGTGGTAAGCCAAGTAGCGGGGCTGCTGAGTTGGTTAGTTCAAGGGGCTTTGCCGCCCGATCTTCTTCTGGATTTCCTGGAGATTCGCAGCCGGAAATTGTATGTCCTGCGCGCGTGCTCCCAGGTTCATAACTATACCAACACCGTTGTCTGCCACATCGCCATTCAGATGCTCTTCGTAGTGCTGCCGCCACCTTTGGATCACCTCACGCTTTTTCTTAAGAAGGTTCCCGTTTATGTCCTTACACATGTCGGGCCGTGGCACGTTGCCCTTACGTGAACGGTTTAACTTACTCCGTCTCTTCACGGTCTCGATCTAACTGCTGTCGCTTTTTCTTCCGAAAAATTTAGTTTTGTCTGTTCCGCGCCCGTTTATATCGTGCCTCGTTCGCCTTCGTGCGGTGTTGCAGCAATCTCGCCCATGCTGCATTCTTCTCTTCCACTAACTGCTCACATTCGCCGTCATACCAGTCGTTTCTCTGATCTGGGGGCATTGTTATAAGAAGCTAAGCCGCAAATGTTGCTGACTGTTTCGGTCATGGACATCTACCTCCAAACCCTATCTAAACTTTAATTTGATTCGTAATATGTAGCCAACTAATCTATTTCGATCGTTTCATCAGAGGTTTGAGGACATAAAAGTTCTTATGACACAGCTTTGTCGTCAAACTTCGTCGAAGAATGTACTGAATATAGAAGTTTTAATTAATTTGGATTTATTTTGCCATGTAACATCTGAGTCCGCCCAATAAATGGTACGTAATAAACAAACAGATCCCATCTACCACCTTGAAGCACAAACTCGTCGAACATTCAAACTTGGGCTGCGTTGGATTGGAGCTCTCTTTTCTCAATGATACCACCTAGAGCATAAAAAAATAATACCACTCGAATAAAAAGAACAGACCTGTCCACAAGGTTTTATTCTTTGATAAACACTTAACGAGCAACTTTCGCAGCAACAGCAACAAGTAGTACAAACAATCCCTTTGGCAATTCTTTCTTTTCGTCTTCGAAACCCTCAAACGGGGTGGTGATTCAAAATGCAGCAAAGCATCTACTTTCTGACGGATCAATGATCTGATATTGGCGACTATCCCTGCTTCCCAAGTAGATGGAATTGGAAATCAATCAATTTCAAGACTGTTCCTTTGTTATTTTGTATTCTTTTGTAACTTTTATCCAATGTTTTGATTGGTTAGTTTGGTCATCCCAAAAAGATTATGCATAATAATACCTACTAAACCCACTTTTCCTTAAAGTTCAAGTCAATCAGGTTTTTGCATTTGTACAGTTTATGAAATCTGAAATGGTTCATTGAACCATATTTGATAAAGTGCGCGTTTATATCACCGTTCCCTGAAAAGTCGTTTACTTCACTCGTGTTGCTTTATGGCATTCCAAATACTCAAGATTTCTCCCCTGGCATACAAAATTCATTGTTCACCAGCCATTTTTTCGTTTTTTCTTCGGGGCGCATCTCAACTGAGATGTTTAACCAAGGATGTAAACCGTTGAATTTAACTGGACCATCTCCCCTGGCTGCTGTTGACCATCATCAAGTCAGGAAGCAAGCGAGCGGTAAGGCGACGACGGCTACCGTCGTCGCACGTCAGTCAATCTCAGTCCACCAGCCAGCTGTCTTCATATTAACCATGGGGCTCACCATGGTCGTCAAGTGCTGCGCTACCCAGAGGACACAAAAAAGTAAACATCTTCTTGATATATCCTCCCAGGTTCGTTTGGTCGTTCCCTTCGTTTGTGTAGCGTTGCTTGAGCAAGTTGTTAAAAGGACATAAGAGTTGGAGATTGTTTGGTTTTTTTTGCGAGAGATATCATAAAGCCTGTCCACGTTAAATTTCGGACACCCATCATCCAATGCGATTTTTGAAAATTTTCAAAAAACACTGAGGAGATCAATTTACACGATAGCTGAATCTCTCCGCTTTATGATATTTTTTCAGCGGGTTTTCTTTCTTGTCCAAAGAGATAAAATGGCTACAAATCAGTTGGGCATTGCCTCAATGTCCGAAATTTAACGTGGACAGGCTTTAGTCGCGTTTTTCATATGGAAGAACCTGTCCCGTGTTAGTCGTGTATGACTTTTTTGTGAGCACTATGCAGTGGCACTGAATGTTGCAGATGATGGCTTTCAGTGCAGACTAATATGAAGATTGGATTGAATTAGCAATTCTTTGTTAGCAAATCAACATCTTTCGAGATGGATAGCATGGCTGAAGAATGAGTAGTTTTGCTGTTGAAAGCATGGAATAAAGTGGTCAAAATTGTAAAGCATATGTATGAAGCAGAATGGGTGGTTCGAAATATACAAGTTACACCGGGGGTTATTCGATACGCTTTTTAAAAAAAGACGCGACCACTCCCGATGGAGTTCAAACTAAAACTGCCCTATTCGATTGATTTTCTGTATTAATTACAATAAATGCTTACATACTATGTGTCTCGTCAGCTGTCGTTGTCGTCAAGTCATATGTCTAGTCGGCGGTGCGCTGACCCCTGGCGTCAGCAGAAAATATGCGCGTTGGTGCCCTGGTGCACCGACGCGGCTGTTGCTGCGGTGTGTGGCCTGGTTCGGTGGTAACTGCTTCCCCCTTAAGTTTCGAACCTCCTGGTTCGAAAATCATGCTGTCAGCGATGGCGGTTTGTAATATGTTGCTGGTACGGCGGACTGCCCTTCGACCGTGTGAGCCGGGTTTGTTGGATTGATGTGTACTTCAGCTGTCCGGGTTCTAAGTCTTAAAAGAGTGTAGATAGCAAAAATTATGATCATAGACGAGGTGAAGGAAAATCCTCCAATTATTGTCCAATGATGAGTGGTGGTTGTATGCTTTAGGTTCTCCAGATGATCCAAATTTTTGTGATGAAGTTTCCGTAACAGATGAATGTCTGTTGGTTGTTCGATGTGTCGCTTGGTTACGTTTAAGCCTGTTGATGGTGTGAAAATGGGATGATCAACTGCATTGATGATTTGGTTGGTGAACGATATGTTCCGGATTGAAACTGGAGCAATTTGTATAAGTGATTAGGAATGAGCCAACTAGTTTTCTGTCGGATACTCCACAAGTATTGAAGAGGGTGTCATTCACTTCGTTTAGAAGTAGAATCGTCGAGCTCATTTCGGTTATGGTTGGGTAATGCTCAATGGTTTCGTAGATACACTTGCTGTCTTGACCAGTAATGATGTTGGACAAGCATTCGTCTGTAGACACATCTTTCAAGTTGTTGAGGTTGCAAAGGCTCCAATTGCCTAGCTTTGAACAAACGTCCGTTTTCAAATACAATTCGCCGTTGCCGTGAAGATATTCGTTGCCGTCTAACTTGATGCGTAGTGCGTTGCTTATGACTGGTATGATTTTCAGGTGCCGATATGTAGTGTTGCTGAGATTTGGGATATTAATGATGTAGAGTATGGTTTCCCCGTCGGTGCCTATGGTGACGGTGGTGAATCCGAGTATTTCGTCTAAGAGGTCAGTCGGTGTTCCCTGGTCGTACAGAATCTGATCGATTAGTCTTGTCTCCTTTTGTCTAAGCATCCTATTACTAACTAGTCCTAACTTTGAAAAAGTGATGGAATTTAGAATTTTGATAATTTCTTGGTTTACAATATCAAGGTTGAGAATGATTTTCAAAAGACCGTTACTTGATTTAATAAGCTCGTGTGTTTTATCTTCTACTGTAATTAAATAGTTAATGGTGTCTGTCGCGTTATTTAGTCCATCGTAAATTTCGTTATTGATTTGAATTTGCTTATTAGTGTTGTCAGTTATTCTGGTAAGTCCAGAATTAATCATATTTAAATCGTCTGCGTCGGGTGAACCTGACATCCACTTCCAGGCTCTACCGAGTGAGTCCCATCGTTTTTGTCGTCGATATTTGGGTGTGATTTGTCGAAGGTTTTGTTCCAATTCGTCTAATTTCCATTTTAGTAGGTCAATTGTTTCGGGATCGTCGTGGGTTTGTGTAAGTATTTTAGTCTTGATGTCTTCTACTGCCCTTTCAAGTGTAGTGGTGTTTATTTGACTTATAACCTTCGATTGACCTGTTACAATTTTACAATTGGAAAGTTGCGCTATTGCAATGTGCTCTTGATTTAGATTCTGTATCCTCAGGCTTCCTAGGACTGCCGGGATTCTGGAAATAGATTGATGTTTTTGACATTAGATTTGTGCAATTTTGAATTTTCTTCATTCCTAAAAGTGACATCATTACTCTTCTGAACAAAAGCTTTTTTGAAAATTCGTTTGTGTTTGGGCTTGATCATTTTATCTTTAACATAAACTGCCTGTCCTGTTTGTAATACGGGTGCGGGTTGTCTGTCCTTGTTAGCCTTCTCGAGGTGTTTTCGTTGAGTCTCTTTAAGTCGAACTATGATTTCGTCATATGTTTTTTTCCGGATTTGTTCGAGTGTGTCTGGGTCTAATTGTCGTTCGGGATCTCGTTGGTTCCCGAAAAGGATTTCTTTAGGAGTTCGGAGTGTGGATGAGTGAATGGAGTTATTATACTTTTCCACAACGATGTGGATAATATTTCTGGATGGCAAGTGTGGAGTTATCTGTTTTTGGATTCGGTATAGTTCAAGGATAGTCGAATGAAACCTCTCTACAGCTCCATTTACTTCTGATTTGCTGTTAGGTGTAAGGTACACCGTAATGTTCAGATCGAGCAGTTTTCCTTTAATGTCAGGAGACTGGAAAGCTCGTTCGTTATCCATTACCAGAGAGTTTGGAATTATAAAGGAGGTTACAGTATCCCATATTGCCTGACCTATATGGGTACCATGTCGGGATTTTATAGGGATCATTCGTCCGTACTTACTAAATTTATCAATGCTAGATAAATAGTAGTTGGACTCTATTTGGAAAATGTCCAGGTGAAGGATTTGGTAAGGATAGTTGGGTATAGGAGTTTCCTGGATCGGAATTATAAGTGGTCGACGGTCATATTTAGAAGTGTTACAGGTATCGCAAACGCGTATATGCTTCTTCAGGTGTTGCATGATTTTCGGGAAATAAAATTCACGCAAAATCTGATGTCTGTTTTCTTGGATACCGCGGTGAGCTCGATCGTGAGTATCACGAATAATTTTTTCTTGCTCCTCTAAATCTGTAACATCTCGCAATATGATTTGAGTAAATCGAATTTTTAAAAGACCAGGTTTACTAAAAAATTTTTTAAACACCTCCTGGATTTGTCCTAGAATTTTTTCAGAAGTGTGTAAACCATTGGTTGTTGGATCACAAAATTCTTTTAAGATAGCCGTCAGAATCTGTTCGTCAAATTTGGTTCTTCTGATTAAAATTCTACGATATCCGGGAAATGGGTTTGTTACTTTTGTTTCGGGATTGGTTTCTGTACTTTCGATAATTATTTGCGAGCGAAAGCTATTCAAAGGAGCTTCCGTTGAAATAATATAATGAGAGTCGTCATCTTCGGCGGAGTGTTGGGTTGGAGTTAAAGAATTGATTTGGATGCGACTCAAGGCATCCGCAACCACGTTTGATTTTCCGGGTTTGTACATGATTTTGTAATCATGTTCTTCAATAAAATTTCTCCAATTCATAAGTTTTCTGTTGGAAGTTTTTGGTGAAAGGTTATACGTGAGGGGTTGGTGATCGGTAAAAATTATGACTTTCTGTCCGTAAAGGTAGCTTCGAAATGATTTCAATGCCCAGACTATTGCTAGAAGCTCTTTTTCTGTGGCGCTGTATGCTTCTTCGGTTTTATTCAGGGTTCTAGATACGTAATGAATCGGTCTGTCACCTGCAGTATCTTGACTCAAAACAGCACCAAGTGCGAAATTAGAAGCATCGGTAGTTAAGTTAAAAGGTTTTGAAAAATCTGGGTATGCCAAAACATCGCTTGAAGCCAAAATGTTCTTCAGGGTTTCGAAGCATATTTTTTCTTCAGAATTAAGGTTGATTTTTTTAACACTCTTAGAGTCTCCCTCCCCTCTTAAGAGTTTAGTTAAGGGCTTGGCTATTTTAGCAAAGTCCTTAATAAACCTTCTATAATACCCCATCATGCCCAAGAATCCTCGAAGTTGTTTTAAATTTTGGGGTTCGGGGTACTTCTTGATCACTTCAATTTTCTTCTCGTTTGGCTTGATGCCCTCATCGGTTATGATATAGCCAAGGAATTCCACAGAGTGGTGTAGAAATTCCGATTTGTCTAGCTGAACTTTTAAGTTAGCTTCAAATAAAGTGTTTAAAACAATCTCCAAGTTCTCAAGGTGTTCTTGAAGTGTTCGTCCAACAACGATAACATCGTCTATATAGACAAAGCATCGTTTGCCAATATGATGCCTCAACACATCATCGATCGATCTTTGAAAAATGGCTGGTGCATTTTTCAAACCAAATGGCATACGAAGGAATTCGTATTTGCCATAATTCACTGAGAAAGCTGTCTTCTCAATATCGTCCTCTTTCATCTTGATCTGGTGGAATCCAGATGCAAGGTCGAGAGTAGTGAAATATTTATTACCTCCTAATTGACCAATTGTGTTCCCAATTTCTGGCATGGGGTACGTGTCTGAAATTGTTTTGTCATTCAACTTACGGTAGTCAATAACAAGACGAAATTTCTTCTCGCCTGAAGCGTCCATTTTTTTGGGGACGATCCAAACGGGTGAATTCCAGGCTGATCTGGATGGTCTAATAATACCGTCGATAAGAAGTTTTTCTATTTGTTTCTCGACTTCCGATTTGTAGGCAATCGGGTAGGGGTAAGTTTTTTGATAAACTGGAATGTCGTCTGTAGTTCTAATTCCACATTCAACATTCGTTGTGCAAGACAATTTCATATCAGGGTTATGGAAAACTTCTTTGTGGATTTTTAAAATTGGGATCAATGAGTTCTTTTCAATCTCATTAAGGTGAGAAATTCTAATTTTTTCAAAAATGTTCAAATTTTCCATTTGATGGATTGATCGTCTTACTGAAGGCGTAGGTGTGTAAAGTTCTAAAGGTATAATTTTGATTTTTCCAGAATCGGGTTGGACTTTAAGTATTCTTTCAGCAGTAATTAAATTGAATTTTTCTACAAAAAGGATTTCCGTACCGATGATACCATCAAAGAAGGGGTGAAAATCAAGGACCAGAAATTTAAATTCCTCTTGCAAAAGTGGATGAAATATTTTAAGCGAAATGCTTTCTTTAACTTTTCCGTTTCCGGTAACTCCTCTTATGTTTTGTTCATGTTTCGTTTCGATTGGGTTGCCTGACGCAAGGGCCCATTTCATAGAAATAACGTTCACATTCGCGCCGCAGTCGATGAGCAATTTAATTGTTCCTTTCGAGGTGGGCACTTCAATGTATGGTAGAAATTTAATTTTGGGTTCTACTCGAACCATTTCGAGACCCATTCGGTGTCCTCTAAAAAATTTGCTTCTTCAGGTTGATCAGCTTGATTTGGATCGGCCTGTTCATCGTTAAAGTTAATGTTTTCAAGTGCCTCTACGCACTCTTCATCATTAAAATATTCTTTACTCAGTTCGAGTTGCTCGTCGTACCATTTTTCATATTCTGCTGGGCTCAGACATTCTTCCAAAGTATGTGCGGATCGTTTAGCATGGGGATCATGTGCCTTCATAGAGTCACTAGCACCTCTACGTTGTGCTGTCGGTCGGTTTCCGTAGTTAACTAGCTGGGTGCGAAGGGAACTCGTATCCATTGGCTCGGCGCGAGGTTGAGCTGGGACAAATGTTCTTTTTGGGGCAAACACATTTGGTTGAGGACGCGGGGTATAGTTCTGCTGAGTGAAATTTCTAGGTGGAGCGGTTGGGTCTGTTATTTGAGAGTTATTATGCGCTGTATGTTGGCGTGGCGGTACCAGGGGTCTTTCTGAGAAATTTGCCTTAGATTGTGGGGGAGTAGCACTTGGAAGTGGGTGCTAAGAAGGTATTGGCACTGGAGTGTTGTGCGCATCAAGATTCAGGCAGTCTACACAATAGCTATATGCTTGCGCCAAGCTTTGTGGCCTGAAATTTTTGCAGGATCTGGAGAGTGGATCTCCAAGACCTCGAATGAAAGTGTCTAATGCGATTTGATTGTACAGTCGCATTAGAACGGTTTCGAAACCTCTCCATTGATCGTCCATGGAAATGGATGAACTTATTAGGGTTACCATTTCTCTTACTCGACTGTAGTAGCTCTCGAGACTTTCGATCTTGTTGCGCCTAAGAGATTTCAACTGGTTGTCCAGCGTCATGAGATCTCTTTTGTCAGCGTAATATAACTTCAAAACGTCTTTGATGCTATCCCATTGCGTGGAAGTGTTGCTTGTAATGAGGGCGTCGTTGGCCTCGCCCTTTATCTTTCTTCTAATGGTTTTTATCAAAAGATGGTATTGGAAAGAGTTCTTTAAATCATCAAAGAGTTCTAAAACATCTTCGACGTCGAGAATCCACTGACTAAGGTCGCGTGGATTGCCGTTAAATTCTGGCAGATCCCTGATGATTTGTGGGATTTTGCCGCGGTCCTCGAAGGAGATATTCCTGTCAATCGTGAACCTTGGTGCGGGGTTAGGAGTGGGGTTTGGTACGGGATTAGGCGCGGGATTTGATTCATTAAAAGGCGGAATTGGGGGAATTTGAGGATTTGGCACAATGAGACGTGCCGGTTGGAGTAAGTTTGGGTTGGAATTTGGCATGATTTTCACTAATTTGTCGGAGTTTTCACTAATGTGCTGAAATTTTCACTTGTTTGCCGAAATTTTCACTATTTTGCCGAGATCACTGAACAAAAATTCACTAAAAAAAAATAATAATTCTCATGCACTTTGTTTTAGTTTTGTTTTGGTTTTTGTGTTAGTGTTCGCGCCTATCTGTGATATTTTAGCGGGTCGCTTACGGGTGGTCCGGGCTAAACGCTGTGTTATTAGTAGGCGAGTTCGCGTTTGTATGGTTTTAAATTTTGATTAACTTTTGGTTGGATTTTAAGTTAGTTTGAGCAAAGATTGTGATATTTCAGGGACTTGGATACCGTGGGTCGGTCCTCCTCCCTCTGAATTAGTAGTGTTTAGTTTATTACGCACTTACAGCAGACGGTGCGGTGTTATCTTAAACCTATTTCTTTCTGTGGATTAATACTCACAGTGTACTCAGAAGCAGAGCATTCATCGCTCTGTCGGTGGCAGCGATTTGACTTCTATGACCACGTAGTTATCCTGGGTTGCTGGGATGTCCTATTCAGCGCGCCTAGTCGCTGTACTCCAAAGACGCAAGTCCGCCGATTTGACAGCGATCCAAGTTGATTGGGGTCGATGGAGCTCCTGGTGGAAGCTCAAGGCGGCTTCGGTGCTAAAACCTTATCGATTGCTGAAGACGGGTCCCGCGTTCGGGCGCCAGTTACACCGGGGGTTATTCGATACGCTTTTTAAAAAAAGACGCGACCACTCCCGATGGAGTTCAAACTAAAACTGATCTATTCGATTGATTTTCTGTATTAATTACAATAAATGCTTACATACTATGTGTCTCGTCAGCTGTCGTTGTCGTCAAGTCATATGTCTAGTCGGCGGTGCGCTGACCCCTGGCGTCAGCAGAAAATATGCGCGTTGGTGCCCTGGTGCACCGACGCGGCTGTTGCTGCGGTGTGTGGCCTGGTTCGGTGGTAACTTACATCTTACAAATTACATCCAAGGAGTGGAACATTTGAAATAGCATTAACTCTTCTTATAAATTGGTGTAAAATATTTACATTAAAAGTTCGTTTACATTAAAAGTTCGTATTAAAAGTTTGTATTAAAAGTTCGTAATAGCCTATTCAGATTACGCAATTTATGATAATAATACATATTTAACTCGATAATTAATATAATAAATGACATAATCAGAATCTATATAATAAAAATGAGTTGAGATTTCCTTCCTGACGATTTAACTCACGAACGGGTTGACCGATTTGCAAGATTTTTTCCCTGATCGATTCGTTTTGGGATCCGCAAGGTTTGTATATACAAAATGTTGGTAAATTTGACGGGGTATTGTAAAAAACATTAGAATACAATTTTGGGCTTAGCTGTTGAGGAAAACAAAAAAAAACACACGGACATTGATCTAGAGTGCGGTGCTGCAAATAGCTCATCGTGACATTTGCAACACCCGGGCAAAGCTGGGTTTCTTTCGCTAGTAGGCTATAAAGTGTAATTGGATAACTTTATTAAAGATAAATGGTAAAGCTTATGAGGCCTTAGTCCTATTCGCGAATTAAAATCAAATTAAACTTTGGAGTGATAATTCGAAAATTACTAAATCCCCCGGTCATAATAATGGCTGGTGCTATCCTGCAATACCAACAATGCATCTATCAAAAAATATTTGATATCTGTCAAAAGTAATCTTGCTCTACGATCAGAGTTATTTTGAAATTATTGAACTGTCACGTTTAGGTTTAATTTGATTTTAATTCGCAAATCGGACAAAAGCCTGAGTAGAACTCACGTTCTGACAATCCTGGTTTTACACAAAAGTTAATCATTTTGTATCGGTTGTTAAAAGAAATCTACCGTTTTGACTCAAATTCTGAACACTCAAAAGCGCCGCACTCTGCATTGGTTTTGGTACGATCCTTCTAGATTTATTTATAACTCATCAGCTTTTTCTCATTTCCAATAGAACTCACGAACGGATGGACTAATTTGCAAGATTTCCTTACTAATATATTCGTCTTGGGATCAGCTGTGTTCATATCTACAAAAAGTTTGCAAATTTGACGGGAAAGTTGATAAATTGTCAAAATACAATGATAGGGCGAGTTGGGAGAAAACCCATTGCGATATCGCACAAAAAATTATCTAGAGTGCAGCGCTTCGATGATCTCAAAAATTGACAGTTAGAATGCAAAATAATACATCCCCGAGCCAGATCGGGTACGTCCAACTAGTCTATATAATAAAAATGAAATGGTCTGTGTTCGTATCCGCATAACTCGAAAACGGCTGGATGAATTGTCTTCAATCCTTCAGCAGATGTGTTCGTTATCGTTTCCGACGGGTTTATATGATATTTGCTTATGTGAAAATTACGAGTAAGGTTGTGCAAATCGTGATATACTGAAATTAATATTCGTATGGAAATTTCACTGGGCTTTTTCGCCTACTATGCAGAACAACGTCTGCCGGGTCGACTAGTATATGATATTTCTTTAGGAGAAATCACGAGCAAATATGAGTAAATCGTAAAAAAACTGAAATTAGGATTTGTATGGAAATTTCGCGATTATCGGCGGAAGGAGTATCGGCTGAGTACCGCCAGAAGCTCGAAGAACGGATAAGTGCAATCAACGTTAGCGACACCATCAACGATCTATGGGAGTCGATCCATGGAGCGGTGAGCACAACAGCACGAGAAGTGGTAGGCACTGCACAGAGGCAACCCCCCTAGTAACATTTTGGATTTATGGTGGTTTTATAACACTCTTGAAAGGCAAATTATGGCAATTAAGCGTTATAAAACTTAAAATGTTACTTGGGCCAGGACGGGTTGGTTCGATGTGGAGTGTCAGAGAGTGACAGACGAGAAGAACGTTGCCAGAAGCCGGATGTTGGTGTCGGGTACCCGATCGAATAGAGATCGGTACAAGGAAGCAAGAGCAGCCGAATAACGAACCCACCGCAGGAGGGTTATTCCTCGGTAATTGCGCACTCCAGTCTGTGCCCTTTCTTAAAGAGAGGGCAAATGAGGCCGTCCAACCAGCTAGCAGGCATTTCCTCGTCTTCCCATATTTTCTAAATAATATGGTGCAGAACTCCCTAAAGCTGCTCACTGCCATGTTTGAGAAGTTCAGTCGGGAGCTGGTTCTTCCCCGCAGCCTTATTGTTTTTCAGCTCTTTAACAGCTTTTTTAACCTCATCTAGTGTAGGTGACTCCACGGCTTGTCCATCGTCGCTAATATTTATTCTGATCACCGATGCACTGTCACAACCACTATTCAACAAAGTCTCGAAGTGTTGCTTCCACCTGGCAGCCACTTCGGTTTTATATGTCTGCAAATTCCCTTCTTGGTCGTTGCACATGACGGGAGATGTCGCTGTCTTTCTCCGCACTCCATTGACAGTCTCATAAAACCTCCGCATATCATTTTGCTCCATTCTTTCCTGCACCTCACCAATAACTTGTTCTTCGTACTATTTTTCTTCCTGCGGTGGGTTCGTTATTCGGCTGCTCTTGCTTCCTTGTACCGATCTCTATTCGATCGGGTACCTGACTCCACCATCCGACTTCTGGCAACGTTCTTCTCGTCTGTCACTCTCTGACATTCCACATCGAACCAGCTCGTGCTGGGTCGCCTCTGTGCTGTTGTGCTCATCTCTCCATGAATCGACTCCCATAGATCGTTGATGTTGACGCTAACGTTGATTGCACTTATCCGTTCGTCGAGCCTCTGGCGGAACTCAGCCGATACTCCTTCTGCCGACAATCGCTGGATATTGTAACGCATCGTTCGCTGGGAACTTTCGTTCGATACAGTTGACAACCGTGATCGAATTTTTCTGATAACGAGGTAGTGATCAGAGTCAGTGCTTTCGGATGTTCTTTCGTGTAAAATAGGTGCTACTGATGGCCATCCCTCTGGCAGCAGCGAAATTTACTAGCCGTAGGCCGTTGTCTTTGGTAGCGGAGCGAAGGCTCTCCCTACCGATTATGGGACGGAAAAAGTCCTCTCTACCGTCCTGAGCGTTAGCGTCTCCGATAACAATTGCCCATCACAACGAAACCAACTCCATGTTCTGCTTTTCCGCCGCTGCTGTGATAGATGTTATATTTGAATGCAGTGTTGGTCGTGGGGTTCACGGCTCGGAATTCACGTTCTAAGCCATCAGACTTCTTGAATAGCGGCCACGTTCACTCCAACCTTCTACAGTTCACGAGCCAGAAGGCTCATTCGTCCACGTTCATTTAGGGTCCTGACATTCCAGGTACCGAGTTTCCAATCATAGTCCTTATTTCGTTGTCGGTCGGTTGCCAAAAATAACGTGCTCTTTTTCTTCTATCTTCATTTCTCGTGGTGTTTGAGAGTCTTCAGTAAGCTACCTTACCGGGGTCGCGTTACCTACATCGCGCTGATGGGACTGCCACCTTAGGTATAGCTAACGCGATACAGCATTTCATTTCTCAGCCGCTGCTGGGTACCAGGCAGACGCTGTTTGAGCCGCACCTCCTGGTGAACAAACGCTCGAGGCGTACCTTCTCACTCTAGCTGATGTCAGAAGGACAACAGTGCACAGGCTGCACTACCAGCACAATACACAATTCTTAGCTGGCGGTCTTTTGTTATCGGACGACCCGTGGAAACGTGAGACAGGAACTTGTGGGGACCAGAGCTCTGTTGGGCTTCTCCTTGAGAAGATGGTTGTGCTTGTGAAAAGTCAAAAGTGAGACGCGATAAATGAGAAATGAGATGTAAGAAGTGAGAAGTGAGACGTGAAATGTGACAAATAAAAAATGAGAAGCGATACGTGAGAAACGAGATGTGAGAAGTGAAAAATGTGAAACGAGAATGGATAAGTGATGCATGACATTTTTGGCCTGAGTTGTATATCTTGAAATACGCTCCCTATCAAAAGAAATTTATATCAACAACATCATTAACATTATTAATTAATCTTGAATTCCTATCCCCTTTTAACCATTATATTATATTATCTGTTTTCTGATCATGGTATAAAAATACCACGACGAAAATTAAAAAAAATAATATTCAACATTTTATCAGCTTTAATTCGGGTAGAAATGAGTTAGGCACAAATTACCTATCTATAGGGGAACGTGCTGCTTAAGCTGACTTTCTGATAATTCTGATAAAAAATTGATCATTCCATTTTTTGGTTCGTTCTATTTTGTTGGATTTGATTTGATTAAATTTATTTAATTTCTTTCTTTCCGATACTATTCGATTTAACATATTTCATTTGATTTTATTCGATTGAATTTGCCTTCAATTGATTTTTTCGACTTATTTTAATTGATTTTGTTCGAACGAACCGAGGTGAGGTCCGTATGTGTACGTATATGTGTGTATGTGTATAAAATTTGTAACCGTATTTTTTGAAGATGAGAAATCATGTTAATTAAGAAAAAATACTAATTTTGTAGACACACTTTTTGGAACTTAGCATCACCCGATTTACTCGCAACAAGTTGCATTCGACGGGGAATGCGGTCCCATTGTTTGCTATTGAAAATGGACCCGATCGGAAATAGCATTTTGAAATTATTGAAAAATCTGAAAACCCAACCACGCGTTGGCGCATCTTGCCCAACACTATGTAGGCGGTTCCTAGCTCGTTGGACCAGGACTTGGGGTGGCAATAATTTCATACCATTAAAATATTCTGTTACTTATCAGGGCAGCTTTCCATAGATAAACTTCCCAACCAAATATTATTTTTCCCGTGTGACTCACGGAGTCTCAGAGGATTCTTCGGTTTCTTGTAGCAATGAAAGTCGAACTATTTTTTCTCTTCAAATCCTATATTGACTGTGGAACGTGGTCGGTATCGTTATTGGTCTTGAATTCATGAAACTCAGAAGCATGTATGTAAGCATGTACAGTGAGAATAGCTTTCTAATACCCAAACGACTATTCAATTAATGAGCTGTGCATATTTGGTTTTTCGACCAATGATGACTAGTAACTACGATTTTATTCTCTTATTATATAATTTTGTAACGATTTATTCGTTAAACTCCTCACCGTGAGGTATATTTTAATCATAATCAATTATTTATTAGAACCTTGACTTTGATTGCACGTCTTATGTTAATATCGTTTCAGACATGAATACGGATATCTGACCCGTATTCATAGTAAGAGTCGACGTGGCCGGCTTTGCTCATGCCGTTCCATGTCCCCCTATTCGCATTGACGAATGTTTGAAATAAACACAAATGCTATACTCCAATTCAAATCGTTCCCGATTAAGCATTTTAGTCACGTTTTCGATAGCGCCGCTATTTAGTACTTGTGTCAAAGTGCATTTAAGGAGAAAACTCGGCGCGATGATGCCGGCAAGCAACGACAACCGCGATAAATCATGCTTGTAGGCACTAGGCTGTTCTCCGTAATTGACTCTGCTGGATTTCATTTCCACTTGTTAGAGCTTTTCCACCTGTTCCACGGTTCGAATCGCATATCGTGATATGGAATGGAAGATTTATGAACGTACAAAAACGTGCCTCCCGGACATAATAGCTAACCGAAATCATAAAACGGCACTTGTTGAAGACTGAATTAGTATCGCACTTGTCTGAATCCTGCAGAAATTGAATAACTTTTCTCATGCCTAAATAGATTTAATAAACTTTTGTGGAAAATACATACACCTTCTTATAATCTGTATAAAATATCCATATTGACTCAACGTGACGATTGCAATTATGATCACTAGAAAAGAGAATCCATTTTCAGAAATCGTGACTAAAATTTACCATGCTGGAAATTGCGCTTCTTTCAGGATTTTATTTTTTTGTTTCATATGAAATTTTATTTCTTTGTGTCGATGTAGGAAGGAACATAGTCTCTTCTGCTTCCACTCATCATATTTGGAGATCTTGCTCTGGCATTCAACAAGAGCTCGCCAAACGTTCTTCTTCGCTAAATTATTTTAAAGCAAGCTGGGAAATTGGATCAATTCTGGGAAGGAAATTGAGCGGCAAATGGAGTGCCGTTTATGTTGCACATGTTGTTCGCGTTCCCAAATAAATGCTACACTCGTGTTAGATGGCACGATAAGGAAGCCTACCAGGAGACGAAAACCGATTTCCGGTACTTTGCAGGTGCTTTCAAATCTGTCAAACCCATGTCAAACAAAATATGATCGAATTGAATTGAAACTGCTGTTATCTGGATAAGTACATTTTCTTGAGTTATATCGCAATTATGGTATTATCAAGGTGTTTTAAAAATTGTATATTGCAACTAATAATACACAGAGCTGCAATCATCTAAATTATTCAAAACAAAACTCATCAGTAAGAAGACTTTCATAATAAACTAAGTAAATTGAAATCCAACAATATTTTTTTCCCCTCAAACAAAACATGCGCCTCATAAAAAGAAACATTTGCAATCCTTCATCATTTCATGGAGCAAATGAGCTTTTTCTCAAAGCCACACGGTTTCTTTCCCGGTACATACCACCGCCGGAAAGACGTTCGTTTCCGTGTCGCGAACGTTGAAAAATAATCCCAAATACCAGGTGCGCGCCTGAACGAAGTCTGTCATACACATTCACCTCTAGCTCGCACCTTCTAGTCGGTAGATTAATTCAGTCGAAGACAAGGCAAAACTTGTCGCAAACTTGTCATTGAAAATGCTCTGACATCGACTATAAAATAGAATAGTGTATCAGCGACGACGACGAGTTTGGGGACGTTGGAAATTTTTCGCCTAATCACTTTCTACTGGAGGTGCTGGTACACTGTCGATTCCTAAATGACAGAAATAGAATCCAAATGGGCGTAAATGACAGAAACTTAGAAACAAAGAAGTTTTGAATTTGTTTCCCATTTCAACCGACTTAAGTGCATGACAGTTTGAAAGTGTTAAGTTTTTTTTTCTGAAATTCAGCTTATGCCAACTACCAAAAATTTCAAATAGGTGCAAAACGGGCTCTTGCATTCGCACTGGAGAAAAAGCATATCGAAACAATATTCAGATTCAGTGGTTTAGCAGAGCATAACTGAGTAACATCCTGCTGCACTGTTTGCTGTGTGGTGAATGTGATATGGTTTCAAATATTATGGTAGATTAAATTTTGCGACAAATACAAGTTTCATACTGCGTGCAAGTTTTCAAGGATATTTTTTTCCGAAACGGTAACGACATGTGGTGTGAAAAGCATCAGGAAGAATGTGTCATATGGAACTTATTCATCCGGAGGAAGATATTGTGTGAATGTAATTAGCTGAGTTTTTTTTTCGAATGAGCATCCAAGTGAATGGGTGGTATAAAATCCGGGTAGTGAAGAAACGGCAATACAGTTTTTCACAGTTTAGTTGAAAACTTACCTCATCATCAAATAGGGTAACGACAAGTACTCCCGACAAGTGTCTTATTTGTGGCACAGACTCAGACAGTATTTATTTATTTGTTACCAGACTAAGGCCGGAGTGGCCTGTGCTGCACATAAAAGTCTTCTCCATTCAGCTCGGTCCATGGCTGCACTTCGCCAACCACGCAGTCTGCGGAGGATCCGCAAATCGTCCTCCACCTGATCGATCCACCTTGTCCGCTGTGCACCTCGCCTTCTTATGCCCGTCGGATCTTTGTCGAGAACCATTTTCACCGGATTAATGTCCGACATTCTGGCTACGTGCCCGGCCCACCGCAGTCTTCCGATTTTCGCGGTGTGAACGATGGATGGTTTTCCCAACAGCTGATGCAACTCGTGGTTCATTCGCCTCCTCCACGTACCGTCCGCTATCTGCACCCCACCATAGATGGTATGCAACACTTTCCTTTCGAAAACTCCCAGTGCGCGTTGGTCCTCCACGAGCATCGTCCATGTCTCGTGTCCGTAGAGAACTACCGGTCTTATAAGCGTTTTGTAGATAGTCAGTTTGGTACGGACCTTCCATCCACTCCTGCGGCAGAACCTCATCCTCCCAAACCTTGGTAATCACCCAGTGCAGCGCTCTAGCCAGTGCCTCACCACCATGTTTAAACAGCTCTCCAGGGGCTTTGTTATTTTTCAGCCAGCCGATCTCCTCCTGGATTTCCTGGAGATTCGGAGCCGGAAGTCGCATGTCCTGCGCGCGTGCTCCTAGGTTCATTACCATACCGCCACCGTTGTCTGCCATATCGCCATTCAGGTGCTCTTCGTAGTGCTTCCCAATCCTATTTTTATAGTGGGTTTTCATATCTCCTGGATATAAATCTCTTAAAGCTTGAACTCTATTATGTGCTGTCATTACTATTAATTTATCCCAAACGTGTCATCCATATAAGCGCAAGTTTTATCATTCACAGAATAGCTTAAAAAGTGTAATGTGAGAAAATAAAATACGTTTTTGACTCATATTCCGAACACATAAGCACAGTTTTCACATCGAAGGTCTTTGTGATACAGTGAACTCACCCTTACTCGATATTGAAGGGACCATTGAGTTAGGGAGTTATCGAGATAGGGAACACATTTTTTTTGCCTAAAATATCAAATACTTATCATAGCATGCAGAAATATGGTTTAGGATCATATGACCGAATGCTATTTCAACGAAAGGGTCATTACTACCCGAAAAGGTCATTTGGGTGAACGCCATTTGGCCTTATGCCGTTTGGCAAAATAGTTAAAATGTTTGCTTTGTTAACCTTCTGTCTGTGCTCTGGGGTCAAATTGACCCCAAATTGAAATTGCTATAACTTTTTTAATGTTTGGCCAATTTTAGTTTTTGGGGCTGTTTCGAAAGATAATTTAATCATCTTTCAGGTCGTTATCAAAGATTTACTATTTGTGGGCGGGTACATCGTGGGGAGGGGTTTTAGTGAACAAGGGTACAAAAACAGTGATTTTTTATGATTATTT
The DNA here is from genome assembly GCF_024139115.2 of Armigeres subalbatus. Classification (NCBI taxonomy): domain Eukaryota; kingdom Metazoa; phylum Arthropoda; class Insecta; order Diptera; family Culicidae; genus Armigeres; species Armigeres subalbatus. The sequence goes on along the minus strand of NC_085140.1, from coordinate 437,213,825 downwards.
TACTTATATCCGAAAATCCTACCCATTTTGAACTGCACATTTTTTAAAAAGATTATGCAGGAAGGCATGTGCTTTGGCATGAGGCGTTGATAAGTTTAGAACTCGGCCGCCAGGTGGTGGTATATTCATTATTTTAGACTACTCAAGAAATTCCGATATATAAAATTCTCCTCAGTGTGAATATTCTTATAGTTCAAATTTAAGAATTGGAAGAAGTGCTCATTATATTGAGCACCGCTTTGTAGTGCTAGACATCCTGAACAGTGTTACCGAATACAACTTGGGTGTAGGTATAAGGGATCTCAAGCTAAAGCAATATTTCATATATGCAATAGCAAGTACACTAGGGCCGCCTATTTGTAAATTTCCTAATTATTTATTCCGTCACATGACAGTCCATTCCCACCAGACGAACTTTGTTAAAGACGTCATCTCTACAAATTTCAAATTTGTGCGATAAGAATATTTACAATGGAGAAAATTCCATATATCGGAATTACTTGAGTAGTCTAAAATAATGAATTCAAATATACCGCCACCTAGCGACCAAGCTCTAAATTAATCAATTCCTCATGTCAAAGCACACGCCTTCCTGCATAAACTTTTTGAAAAGGTGCAGTTCAAAATGGGTAGGATTTTCAAAATAAGTAAAATAAGCATGAAAAAACACTGTTCAAGTAACCTTTTTTACGAAAACCCCTCCTCGCGATGTACCCGTCCACCTATAGTCAATCTTCGGTAACTGAAAGACGATTAAATTATCTTTCAAAACAGCCCAAAAAATCCAAAATTGGCCAAACATTAAAACAGTTATAGCAATTTCAATTTGGGGTCAATTTGACCCCAGAGCACAGACAACATAAGTTTTTTGAAAAAAGTACACTGTAGCGCATATTTTCAAGATTTTTCAAGCGAATTTGCACCTAGGAGACAGATCTCGGGGAGTTTTACCAAACTACCAAAAATTAGGAGAATCGGTTGAAAACTAAACAAATGGCAGCCACTCAAAGTGGCCTGGGGTCATATTGACCCCAGAGCACAGACAAAAGGTTAAATAAAGGAAGCTGTGATATGTTCGAAGTGAACAGTGAAAAGTGAGAACTGAGAAGTAAGATATGAGATATTCGAAGTGAGTACAGAGTGGTGAGAAGTGAGTACTAAGAAATGGAAGAGAGTACTTAGTAGTGAGATGTGCGCAGTAACTGATGAGAAGTGAGTGTTGGGAAGTTAGAAGTAAGTGGTGACAAGTGATATGCGATAAATGCGAAGTGAGAAGTAGGAAGTAAGTAGCGAGGAAAACAAGAGCAACAATGTTATGAAAACTTATATGTGAATATGTACGTTATGTGGAAGGTATTGATTTGGAAAATGTATTGGAGGTAACCACTTTCCCTTCGATGGGACTCGAACCCATGACCCTACAGTACGCTAGTCTGGTGCTATAACCAACTAAGCTACGAAGGACCTCCGTCGGCCTTCGCAACCTACTGAACGGCTACTGAACGAGCTCGAGATTCCCCAATTGGACGCATAGTCAAATCACTCGCAATCCATTTCTCAAACCAACACTTCCACATGTGTATAGTACACGTCCACATTAGAGGAGCGTGAGTATTTAGAATGTCTGGCGGCTATACACATTCTTGATTTGGAACAATACCTTCCACATAACGTACATATTCACATATGAGTTTTCATAACATTGTAAACTGACGTCCAAGTCGGGTGGTTTAATCCCCGGAAATAGGCAATTAACTTTGATTGAAAAGAACAACAAGTTCGAAGTGAAGAATAATAATTGGGATGTGGGAAACGAGATGTTGAGAAGTAAGTAGTGAGTGGTAAGATATAAGCCAGAGAGAAGAAGCAAGAAAAAGGGAGGTAGAAGTAAGAAGGAAAAAGAAAAAAGACGGAGAAATAAGTGAAAAGAAAGAAAGAAGAAGGTAGGATGGAGAAAAGCGGGCGAAGAAAGAGGGAATGAGAAAGACGGAGAAAGGAATATAAAAGGAGGAATAAGGAAGAAATCGGAAGAAGGTAAAAGGAAATAAGGCAAAAAGTAAAGAAAAAGGAGGAGAAAAAAGTAGAAAGAAGAGGGAATAAGGAAGCTGAAAGAAAAACATAGGTAAGGTAAGAAGAAAGAAGAGAAGGGAAAATTAAGCGAAAAGAGGAATGAAGGAAATTGGAGGATTAATTTCACAATTTTATATTCACACATCTCACTTCTCACCAGTCACAATTCCACTTCTCACTTCTCAATCTTCGGTCCTCAGGTTCTCACTTCTTTCTTTTCATTTCTCACTCCCCACTTCTCACTTCTCACCTCTCATCCTTCACTCCTCACTTTTCACCTATCACTACTCCCTTCTCAGTTAGCACGTCTCACTTCTCAATTTTCACTTCTTAATTTCGATTTCTTACTTCCCACATCTTACTTTTTGCCTTTCGCGTATACTAAGTATACGTAAAAGCTATAGAATCACTCCAAAACCGAACTTTTGATAGAAGGCTCGGAGACCCATAGTGTTATATACCAATCGACTCAGCTCGACGAATTGAGGTAATGTCTGTATGTGTGTATGTATGTGTGTGTGTGTACAAAAAAAAAGTGAGACACACTTTTTTGTACTTAGCCTTATCCGATTTGCTTGCAACAGATTGCATTCGACTCAGAATCCTTCCTAATTTTTCGCTATTGAAAATTGACCTAATCGGCCATTGCGTTCTGGAGTTATTAGAAAAACATTGATTTTTTCGATTGTATGACATTTGCCAGAAAACCGTTTGCCAGAAAACCATTTGCCAGAATCAATTTGCCAGAATGGTTTTTGCCAGAAACCCATTTGCCAGAATGGACCATATGCCAGAAAGCCATTCCCCAGAATAGACCATTTGCCAGAATGTAATTTGCCAGAATGCACCATTCCCCAGAAATAGTAAAACTGGAAATTCCAATTATTATTGATGGCTAAAGAATAGAAACAAATTATATAAAGAAGGTAATTTTGCATAACGTGGATTTGGCATTATTTATTAATAAAGGGATTTGCGGTATAATTAATTTTCATAAAAGGGATTATTCAACATAATGAACAATTTTCAGAAAGGTGGATACTATTTATCAAAAAAAAAAAACATATTTGTCTAATACAAACAAACTGTTAACGAATGGATATCATATTTCTTCGTCTCATTCCAGACGCAGACTTCATTTAAAAAATTAAATCATATCTAGAATTGGATAATATCATTTTAGGTCATACAAGACGCTGTTTAATTTCATTGAAGAAGTTATATCTACAAGTCTAAGCAAAATGTCTAAAAAAAGAAATCATATCCACAATTGACATATTCAACAACGGACATAGGCAACCACCTACGTTTAAAGAAGGGATAACATCTTCTTCTTTTTCATTGGCATTACATCCCCACTGGGACATAGCCGCCTCGCTGCTTAGTGTTCATTCAGAACTTCCACAGTTATTAACCGTGAGGTTTCTAAGTCAAGTTACCATTGTTGCATTCGTATATCATGAGGCTAACACGATGATACTATTATGCCTCGGGGAAGTCAAGACAATTTCCAAACCGAAAATTGCCTAGACCGGCACCGGGAATCGAACCCAGTCACCCTCAGCATGGTCTTGCTTTATAGCCGCGCATCTTATCGCTAGGCTAAGGAGGACACCGGGATAACATCTATCCTTGCCTTAATCGGAGCAAGCACCTTTTTTTTAAGAAATGTATCATATCCACCAATCACCATTGCTTCATTTCAGACAAACGCAAATTTTTGCAATATTTGCAAAGAAGGGATCACATCCACCCTTGCTTTAATTCGGACAAGCGCCTACTTTTAAAGAAGGAATCACATCCACCATTGCTTCATTTGTGGAAAACGCCTACTTTTAAAGAAGCGACCACATCCACCATTGCCTTAGTCCGAGCAAGCGCCTTCTTTTAAAGAATGAATTAGATGCACAATTACCCTTATCCGGAAAAGCGCCTTCTTTTGAAGAAGGTATCATATCGACCATTGCCTTAATCTTGGCAAACACCTATTTTTAAAGAAGGGTTCACATCCACCATTGCCTTAATCCGGGCAAGCACCTACTTTCAAAGAAGGTATCATATGCACCATTGTTTTAATCCTAGCAAACGCTTATTTTTAAAGAAGGGTTCACATCAACCATTGCCTTAATCCGGGCAAGCGCCTAATTTCAAAGAAGTTATCACATTCACCATTGCCTTTATTCGGACAAGCGCCTTCTTTGAAGAAGGGATCATATCCATCATTGTTTTAATCCTGACAATCGCCTATTTTTAAAGAAGGGTTCACATCCACCGTTGCCTTAATCCTAGCAAGCGCCTGCTTTTAAAGAAGGGATCACATCCACCATTGTCTTAATCCGGGCAAGCGCCTACTTTTAAAGAAGGAATTACATCAACCATTGCGTTAATCCGGGCAAGCGTCAATTTTAAAAGAAGGAGTCACATCCACCATTGCCTTGATCCGGGCAAACACCGATTTGAAAGAAAGGATCACATCCGCCATTTTTGCCTTAATCCAGGCAAGCTGCTATACTCGGCTTATGTATGCATATGTCTTATATACAGATTAGGTATTTTCAATTCTATTATCGACAACAACAAAGCAAAATTATAAAAAATGTCCCTTATGCCAAATGACCCTCTATTTTAACTCTATTTATTTTTAATTTCATAGTTATGCCAAAAGTTTATGTCGTTAAGAATTATTGCGCATACTGGGCAAACGCGTGCATGGCAAATAGATGATGACCAATTCTGGGGAATGGTCCATTCTGGGGAATGGTACATTCTGGCGAATGGCTTTCTGGGGAATGGTGCATTCTGGCATACGACTTTCTGGGGAATAGTCCATTCTGGCATATTGATTCCCGCAAAAGGTCTTCTGGCAAATGACTTTCTGGCGAATGTCATACAACCATTTTTTCCCCATTTTTTTTTTCGATTTTTTTTTTTTGAAAACTGCTGCAATGCATTCAAATGGACGCAAATAAATATGAATTGATGAAAATAACTAAATGTATCTCCCTAAAGTGAAATTTTGTCCTTGACGAGAAAGGCACCATCACCGCTAGGTGGATTATACTGGGTTTTATATCTTACTTCTCACTTTTCACTTATCACTTCCTATTTCTCACTTCTTACTTTTCACTTCCTTCTGAGGGAAAAGAAGAAATAATGAAGAAAGAAGGAAATAGGTGAAGAAAGAATAAAGAAGAAGAAAATAGAGAGCAAAAATATGAAAGAAGAAAATTGGAAGGAATATGGATTAATTTCACAATTTTCAATTTTCACATCTCACTTCCCAAGCATCGCCACTTGTTTCTCAGTGAGTAACAACAACTGTGGTGTGACATACTAATGCTCTGAGTTATGCTCAACGCGTCATATTTGGAACTTCTTTGCAAGGAATGTAAAATAACAACATTGCCAATGACAACAACATTGTCCTCTCTTGCAAATGTTGGGACAAACTCAACTCGCAATAAGCGTTTGTCCCAAACTGCAACAGAATAGGACAATGATCGCCTGCCGCGCATTTTGAGAAGTAGTCGGTTTTCGATGATGTTTTTAGTTGAATAAGTATCAGTTATCAATGTTTAGACATAAACTTAACCATCTGTTCACATGGTTTAAGTTTTACTTTTGAAATATACAAGTTATCGCAGTTTAAAAAGTTCACAACAATTTTCTCTCCATGTTTGTTGCAAATAAAACGGAACGCAACATTGTCTTTATTCTCTGCAGATGCGGACAAAGAGTTGTCGCTATTCTCTTTTGTTGCTTGTTTTTTGCATTTTTCAGCGACAATTACATTCCTTGCTCCTTTGTGACACAAAAAGCGCAAGAGGTGGAGCCTATTTGTAACATCTGACGGCTACAATGAAAATAAAAACACAAAAATCAACCGGGAATCGAACCATGGACCTTGAGATTTATAACCTTCTACTATAACCATCACACCATCAATTCTATTTAGAGATTCTGCTCCAAGTGCACTATATAAACAACAAAGTCATTTGTAACTTCATTGTACTTTATACGGAACATGCAGGGTACTGTCAAAAAGAAAATACTGCTCAGTTGAGTTCAAAGTGTTTTGCAACATATCAGAAACATTGTCGTAACAGCAATGAACCGAAGTGTTATCAATTCTGCAACTTATCTGTTTTGTTTCTGATATGAAACACATTGAATCCCAAATCACCCAAGAAGTCAGATACGTGGCATATTGCGACGCCACGGAAATGAAACATCGTGTGTTTCTGAAACTGGAAAGTGGCTTTAATGTGACTCGATGTATTGCCAGTGTCTTCAATGCAATTTATTAGGAACAAATAGATGTTGCGCGTGCTGCTTGGGATTCTTACCAGTAAAATCCCACTTATAGCTTATCACTTCTCACTTCTTCATTCTCCCTCCTCACTTTTCAATTCTCACTTCTCCATTCTTCCTTCTCACTTTTCAATTCTCACTTCTTTTGGTTCACTTCTTACTTCTCAGTTCTCACTTCACGCTACGAAATTCTCATTTCTCACTTTTCACTTTTTCTTCTCATTTCTCACTGCTCACTGTTTACCTCTCACTCACCACCTATCACTTCTTAATTAACAACTTCCCCTACTCACTTCTTACTTTTCACTTCTTACTTCAAACTTCTCACTCTTCCCTTTGCATTATTCGCTTCTCATTACTCACTTTTCACAACTCACAATCAAAGTTAGTTTTCAACTATTCGGCCCAATGGCATTCGGTCAAACGGAATTCGGAAAAATAACCCAACACCGTGTGTATCATGTATGTGAACCGTTTCTGACAACGTTGAGTTAGTGAGGTGGATATGCATTGGAAAATTAACTCGACTTAGAGAATATCGAGTAAGGGAGGTATCGACTTACGGAGGTAACGCAGTATGCTAGATTCAAGGGACTTTGAATTTCGTCGAGTGAGGGAAAATATCGAGTTACAGAACATCGAGTTAGGGAGAGTTCACTGTACATGAATTAATACATTTCTATAGATCAATTGTTTCCATTGGGAAGCGAAAGAATAGAACTTTCATATCTATAAGCACTGGATAATCTTATTTTACAATCAATACTGAATGATTTTATTCTGCCAAACTTTACCTCAAATGCCGAACACTTTGATTCAAATTTCGAACACCACCTTAAATGCACTAAAATGCAAAAGATCAACGTTATCACATTGTTGGACAATTCTAGTGACCGTAATATGTATGCCTGACGTAAAAATTCGTTCATTTATGCAATAATAACGGAATATTTCAGATAATTCTCCATGTATTAAGTGTTCGGAATATGAGTCTGTTCGGGATTTGAGTCAAAACGGTTTCTTCTCATGAAACTATTCAAAGCACGGTAAACGTCCTCCTTTATACCGCTGTTCATTTTTCAAATCACGTGTTGCTGAGTGCGACTGCCAAGACAGCTGAATGGACTGAGAGCTAAATCATTTCTCCTCGTTTTCTTCAACAGGTGATGCACTGCTCCAGGGATGTCTGCATGGGTAGCATGATGTTTCCGAACACAATCGGGACCGAAACGAGAAAACCAGATATCGTCCTGCAGCACGCCAAGGAGTTCCTGGATCAGTACTATTCATCCATTCGAAGGTTAGTGCTTCACGGGCTAAGGGTCCATGCATTTACCCCATGGTGTTATCACGTTTTATTTTTGGGATTCTCAGAACAATTTCATTCCCCGTGCAGTCTTATCTCTGCCACCACTCAATGATGGATTGTTATGTGATTAAATTAGCAAATTCAAAAGTCAAGTATCGCGTCCAAGCGTGTCACGTAAATCCACCAGGACAAACTGCAAGATTGAAAACTCCCACAGACAAATTCAACGGAATCAGAAATAGCACCGTCCCAATTCACACACTCACTGTACCTACAACATCCCTACAAGCGGATTTGCTCGTCAGCTGACTTCCCGTTTCTCGTTATCCTTTGTCAGATTTTCCTGTCCCTGCTAGCGGAACGTATCCCACATTACATTAAGCTGGCCAGGAACGATGATGCTGAAGCACACAACTCTACTATAGGCACCGAAGCACCAGTTGTCGGTTGAAAGTTCAACACTTCAAAAAGAGCAACCTCAGCTGAGTAAACTGTTGCTCGCTGCTATTTTTCCTCGCGTACAGTCTCACTTGATACAGCGCAACTGAGCGCGGGAAGGAACTTTTCCTTTCAAAATGCCAGACGGATGTGGCAGAGAGGAGGCTTTTCCCTGAATGGGGAATTCCAAGAGCTGCTTCTGGGTTGGCTGCCGCTTGCTTACGAGTGGATTCCACTCTATGCAGTCTGGCTCAACAAAATGGACACATTACCAACAACTACCTGCCTAGTTTGTAGCGGCATTCACTCGAATCCATTTTCTGTGGTTGTCGAGACAGCATGGATGGATGACTATTCCCACAGGTGTTAGGTTGGCCTTGTTTGTCCACCCGCCTCTCTCGGGGGGATTCGGGAGGGGGTCGCCTTGAAGCTTTCCATTCATATGCAGAGCAGCTAGCAGCATCAGCACGGTTCGGTTACATACCGTTCTCCTTCGGCGGTTGTTTGCTGAAGGGATTAAACGATCGTTTAACGGGACCGCAATAGGACGACATGGGTGAATGATTCGGAAGGAATTTTAAAGAGCTTATATTTAGGGAAATATGCTTTTTGCGGTGGTTTTGGTTATGATTTGCGGTGGAAGAGATCTAGTCAAAAATCAATCAATAAAGGAATTTGCCCGGTTTTTGGCATATTTAGCTATTGTAGCTAATTAAGTTGATACCTTCAAAAGAAAAAAAAATTGTGCTATTTTTTTATGATTTTTCCAACCCGTTGTGAGCATTTTGAAAAATGCAGAAGTATCAATTAAAAAGCCGTCTCATGCAGAATAAAAGTATATATATAAGGGGGGCCAATAGTTAATAGTTACAATGTTCTAGAAAGTTGGAGCAGAATTATCAACGAATTCACCCGACACAAAATTTGGAATTTGGAATCATAACCAATTGAGGCACCATACCAACGTTATTGCTTGATCATAACTTTAAACTACATGTATGTCCCGTTTTTATCAACACGGTCCGTGAGTTTCAGTTGACAAAATCGGAATAATTTTCTTTGAAGATTTTTTTAGCTAAATTTTTTGTAAAAATGATATATTGCTGGGAAAATGTTGGATTTCAGGTTCTAACGTTTTTAAATGCTAAGGGACTGTCCATAAACCACGTGAACATATTAGTGGGAGCCAAGGATTAGTGAAAAGACACCAAAGTTATTATTGATTACCAATGATGACTGGTTGAGGTTCCTGGCAAGTAAGGAGTGCATCAAGGGGACATCCATAAATAATGTCACGTAAAAATCAACAATGTTCAATCCCTCCTCCCTTTATTTTCCCGCCTTTTGTTTCCAGAAGTTGAATAGATCTTTTCCCTCGTGTAATTTCTAGACGCCACGTAATGCCGTCAAAATTTTCCCTGATTTCCCTAAACAGAGCTTCCAGGCTTTTATATGAATAGGATATGAATAGTAAAATTGCTAAAATTAAAAAAAAAGTTTTACTTTTTTTAACTTTATTTATTCTGGTCAAATTCATAAGAACGCCGTACTTACAATAGTAAGTTTTCATCGGTTATTTTTGTTTCTTATAACAAAGATTCGAAACTATCATCGAACATCCACACGGAAACAGAGTCAGTTATCTTTAAATTTAAACAAAAATATTAATATAAAACATGTATACTAAATAATGATCTTACTCTGGGAACATGCCGCACAACATTTATCAAGGACTGCGCTTTTGATTTTCCGCAGATGTAGAATATCGACAAGCTCAAAACCATTCTCTTCTGCCCATCGAATGGTATTAGTTGAGACATTCGACCGATTTTTGATCACTACAAGTGGTATTATCAAACGGAGCCAGGTTTTCAATGTCCATTGTCGTTTCCGACTCATCCAGGTCTCCATCCTCATGGCATTCTTCTTCGGAGTTTTGACCAACCTTTACCATAGCAATAATATCCGCATCGTTGTAGTCATCAACGCATAAGTCCTCTTCAAGATATTCAGAAGGTGCGACATCCGTTTCAACATTCGGCATATTGAATAACGCCACCAGAGGTACATCATCTTCGTGCATCAATTTGGTGCCAACCACCACTCAGATGTTCTTCCACAATCTCTGAATCACATTTTGCGACACTTCCATTCAGGATTCTTGAAGCCAGAAGGCGACGTCCTAGAGGTTCACTTGCTTAAGACGCTGTGCCGCATCACCGCCACCAAAAATATTTTCGCTGTGTAGTTTTTCGCGGTACCTGGACTTGATTGTTTGGATAACATGTTGATCCATTGCATTGGCTGAATGAGAGGCGTAACGTTGGGGGGCAGAAAAAGCACAAAAATCAAGCCATCTTCAGACACTAGCTCATCCTCGAAATGATGTGCCGAACAGTTGTCCAAAAGCAGGACAGCCTTGGGTTCTATTCCTTGCTCTGCAGCAAGATTTTCTACCCTTGCACAACAGGAAAAAAGAAGGTATTTTTGGCCAAAATTATGAATCCTGCAATAAACAGTGGTATTCATCATAAAAACATAGATAGAAAAGAAAAATATTTTTTCTGAGCCTTCAATGGGGTATGGGGCCAACTTACGGCATAGTATCGATTTTTGTCATATTCTACAAAACCAACGAAATATGGTCACTCTTTGGCTTGCAAATAGCCCTTATGATGCTGGATAAAATACTAATGGTCGAATAAACTGTATATTCGTGACACAGACAAATGGACGCAACACAGATTACCTAAAATGATCAAAAAAGCACTATCAAAATTCACTGAGTAGAACTTATTAAACCAACAAAGGAGGATAGAACAATTAGCGTCATATTGTGACATCAACGAAATGGAATTTCATTTATTTAATATTTCATTAAGATTTCTTTCATAATTATAAAAAATGTATTGTGGCAAGGAGTCATTCAACACACTACTCATCCAACACGTTATGACACATTATGGGTTGTGGTTGTGTATCTGACGATTACATTGATTCACTTTTCTGTTGCCGAGAAAATCTGATTTAAAACCGTCTTTCCGCTTGTTATAATTGAAGAAGAACGCTCAACAGAATCCCTGCTGTATGATCTTCGTGTTTGGCGGATAGAAATTACTGCTCAAGAACGGGTCTCTGCCGAAGCTTCGAATTTATTATTTTTGCTGTGGAATCATCTCTCCGGGACTCCATTACACCTGTTCACACACGCAGCATGGATTGTCCAAAGTGCTCTAAACCAGTAAACATCAAAACAGATATTTTTGTTGTATGCGGAGGTAGGTGCTGCGAAAGGTTCCATGCACACTGTGTTGGACTCAATCAAGCTACTGTGGACGTTTTGATTAATAATGTTATGTGGTTTTGCAACGAGTGTTTGAGTACTTTATCTACATTGCTGTTTCAAACCGATGAGTGCCAAGCGTGCGATGGAGATCATGTGAAAAAGCACACTGGGCCAAAAGCGACGGAAGAAGGACAAATAATGAGCGAAATAAGCATATTGAAATGCCAAGTTTCCGACATTGTGAAGACATTGGAAGACTTTGCGCAAAAAATGCACGATACATCTTCGCCAAGACAGAGTTCTACGCCGATCACCTCATCAAAGGCTCGGGATGAAATATTTATTGACTGAGGCTTCTTGCAGTGTTGGCTCAAATATCAACTCTGGTGCTAAAGCGAAACAATCGTTTTCACTGTTGCTATCAAACATCGATAATCGGGTAACAGAACGAGAAATCGATACTTTAGTATGCAATTCACTCGGAATAACGGGAATAGGAGAAACACATAATGTTACAAAGCTCGTATCAAGATGGAAGTCGTGCGAAGAAATGGACTATATTTCATTCAAGGTCGTTCTTGATAATAAATGGAGATCCATTGCTTTGGATGCGTCTACATGGCCCCAGTATATCAGATGTCGAGAATTTGTAAGCAAGCACCGTACTACGTGGTATCCCGCATATTAGCTAGTTATTTTTTTGCAATTATTGTTAATTTAGATATTCAAGTGTTAGTTTCTGTTGTAGCTTATGATTGTTTATTGCTTCAGTGAATATGATAATACCAATGTTGTATTGTTTTATAGTTTTAAGACACATCATTTGGGCTCTATTGCCTGTTGATGTTAATAATAATAAATAAATAAATAAATTATGGTTATATCTATAATTCGCTCGTATAATGTAGTAATGTCAAAATTGTAAATTTTGAACAACTTCCCTCGCTGCGTAACGCTTTTTATATGATAGATGATTTTTTCTTGAGTTATGCGCAACGTTAAGGTATAACCCCTTCCCCTTAAAATGATATGTAAATTGTGTTCGTCACCAAATTCAATTAAAGTGGCATTGTTGAGTAACTCAGATTAAAATTGAAAAATAAGAAGTTTACCAAAACACTTGATTAATCCCCTAGCGGTAATGTTGTCTTTCTCGTACATTATAAGAAAATGTATTTTGGTCATAACTTTTGAGCCCATAATCCGATCCAGCCTATTTATGATAGGGAACAATGGACCAACGTTCTCTAATGAATGAAACTTGTTGCGTGTAAATCAGTTTAGAGTAAGTGCTTAAAAAAGAGTTAGAACCATTTTTGCTCACAAACATTCAGACATTCACACACACGTACACACAGACATCACCTCAATTCTTCGAACTGAGTCGATCGGTATACAACACTATGAGTGTTTGGGCTTTTTTAAATGCTTTTAGAGCTCCTACGTATACTTAACACACGAGAAAGGCAAAAATGGGCAATTTTTAAAATTCATGTATCTTACAAAATGGTGAATTTGGGCAGAATTTTATTCATGGTCCTCAAAGCTTAAGAGTTCAATAGTGTAGTGCATGATGTTTTACTGCGGGGTATTGCGGGGTACCAAACTGTTTTGTTCGTTAAATATTGCGTAAAATATGCTTTTACAAAACTACTAAAAACTAAATTCTGGACGGAGCTATTATTGCATTATCAAGCCTATTGCATTGATCTGTTTAAGAGCTTTGTAACGATATATAAATATGTTACGTTTGAAACAAAAACATGGCAAAGCTGACCGTTTTCCCAAAAAACGTAAAAATATCATTTCTAGGAGGGGCTAATTTGAACGCCCCCCACCCCGCCCTAAAAATTCTGAAAAATAAAAACCGTCCTGATTATAGAAATATAGGTTATAAGCTGTGTATTCATCACATTTTACTCGCCCAAATCGAAAATTGGCCTTTTGGTAGTTTTGGCCACACCTTTATACGGGGCTGTCCTATTGTGCCTTGGAACAAATGTGCCAAAAAAAACCATTGCTTGAAAATAACGCGTGTCATCCGGACATTTTTGGATGAGAAGTACAGCAATGGAATATGGACATTTCTAGACTTCGTCCATATATATAGCTATATATGTAGACAAAGAATCAGAAGGGATAAATTTTGGCTGTTACGACCTTTTCAAATGTTGGTCTAGATTTTTGAACGCCCGAGGGTTCTTGGAGTGCCCAATCATTAGAATTGGCAGCTTATGTGAACCTGATGCATTGGAACAGGGCATGAAAGTGACCCGTTGTTGTTGCCCTGGAGCTGATTTTTCCTGATTGTGCAGGAGAGTATGTTCTGTCAAAGATTTAAAAAACAACGCAGACTCATCTGCGTTCTATATTTGATCGGCTCCACATTTGGTCACGCGACGAAAAACAAACTCCTCTTTGAATGGACCAACACTTTTCATCACAGGATAGCTTTTCTCCGGATGTTTTAAGTCGCTGAATGCCGTACCGTTTTCTGAAGTTGTGCAACCATTTTGGGCTAAACTTCAAACTGATCGGTATATTGAGTTCATCCGCAAATTTCCGAGCTTGCAATTTGATCAGATTTGTCGTAACCCTCTGATTTTTGTCCCGCATTTGAAAAAACCAATAAAAGAGAGCTTGCTCTAGCTGATAGTGTTTTCCAGCCACAACATATTTCTTTTTATGGTTTACGTTGTAACCCATAGACGAGTTATGCAGAATTTTCTTTCTTTTTTTCTTAAGTTCAATTTTACGTATGGCAGATCTAACCACCCCATACTTTTTGGAAAGATCTGTCTTGGACATCTCTTTTTTGTTCAGATGTTTCAGAATCTCAAGTTTTTGCTTAATGGTGAGTGATTTTCGTTTGATTTTGCCATGATTTTCATTACCTTTCGCCATACTGGGTTTTGTATAAACATAATTGATTTCAGTACAATGATCAACGATTGTTTGAATTCTATGTTACCTTAGAAGAACGTCTTTGAATATCTGAAGCACTTTCACTTTTATGTACTTTTCTCAATTGCATCAACGGGGCAATATTTTGCAAATACGCAAAATAGTTTCAAAAATAATTTGGCACTTATGCTCGCACAGTGTTTCAGTTTCTGCGCTCACTGACGATAAAGCTGAGACAAGTAAACAAAAATCACCTGCTTAAATGTGCATGGATTATTCTCAACTTCGTTCATTACGTTGGTGTTCGTGAGAGCAATTCGTAAGCCAAGGAATTTTACTCACTATTACCACTTTTACCACCTCTGTGCTTTTACTCACAACCGTTAATTAATGATTAACGCCGTTTCGTTAATCCGTTAACGTTAATTTTCTATAGACGTTGAATTACCTATTTTTAAACTTTGTAGAACTCGTTGCCATGCAAATGTAAATCATTTAAAGCAACCATACAGAACTCACATATGCAAAATAAAATCTTTGTTTTTTCAACTCTAACTTAGTAGCTTATGATCGACCCTTAGTCGTCCGTCTACTTTTAAATCGAGCACTAGCGGTAATAAGGCCGTAGCTAAATATCTAAAGAGGATTCTCTTCACAGATTTCCCCTCATCGAAGTAAAAGTGGCAAGATGTGGGTTTGTTTTGTTTACACTTTATCATCCGTCATCCTGAAGTGATAAAGTGCAAACAAACCCGCATCTTGTCCGCAATGGAAGTCGGTGAAGAGAATTCTCTCTTGTAAGTAGCGGCCTTATTACCGCACTAGCGGTTATATCTTATAAATCTTGCATAACTTTTCAAAAGGAATAGCGCAATCAACAGAAAAACATGAAAGCTTTTGATTGCAGTACACCCAGGTTTTTTTTACGCGGTTGGAATTCAATAATTTTTCGGTTAACAGCTTTTCAAATGCCCCCTGAATTTTCTTTGATTTTTTGTGATTTTTTTCGTGGGGTTAACTCATTAATTGACGCTGAAGGTCTAAACCAAACCGTGTAAAAAAAACCTGGGTGTACTCAAAATAATTCATGAAAAAAATGTTACTTAGGTCCTTTTAAAAAGTTAAGCGAGAAATACAACATTTGGCTAAAAACTAACCCAAGTTATTTCATTTTAAAAGCTAAATCTTTAAAAAAAATTATTGAATTTTATTGTTGATAAAAACGGAATAATTTTGTTGACGAAATCGGAGCGTGACAAAATCGGAACGTGATAGAATCGGAACATTACTGTACCGGGAAAAGCTATCACTTTTTTTTAAATTTAATGCCAATAAAGTAATTTCAATAAAGTCACGCGGTGATCAAAACGATCCTAATTATAGAATCCAATTGACAAAAAATTGACGAAATACAGTTCGAATAAGATTCAATTTGGACTAAGTATGGGCTTGCGAGAGATACGCGTGAAGAGACACAAGCGCGTTCTTGTATGAATCTCTGAAAATATGCCACGAATCAATAAAACTATTTATCGTTGTTATTTTACCTGTCTTGGTACAGTGATCACTATCCAAGCCGTTTCTGGGTGGACGTTTGGCAGAATAACAACGATTTCAACAATGATTTTCTCTCATATGGCCCTCTGCTAATATTCAGTTTCTATTCATTTCACACTTGCCGCTCACGGTGTCAATCAAATCTGTATCTTCATTATCTTCGCTTTGAGTAGTATAATTATCACCGAAAAAAGCCAATAAATTAATTTCGATAAGTCACGCGGTGATCAAAACTATCCTAAATATACTTTCCGATTTTGTCTACCCCTGATTATGCCGACCCCGATTTTATCACGTTTTCGACCCAACTTTATCACCCTAACAATTTTGGAAATTTTTTGTCGTTTTTATTTTTTTTTTTCAAATAATACCGCCAACAACAATGATTTTCATGAAGTAATTTTCACCGCCTGTGGTTTATTATGAATCATGTCAAGAATTTTGTAAGCCTCTTCGACACGAAATTACGGGTTCCATTCACGTATTTTGCCTTTCCAAGGCATAAATTGATTCATATTTGTGAAACAAATTAAGAAATTGCAAATAAAAATTGTTCCAAGTTTGTCACATTTTCTATTTTATCACACCAAAATTCGCTAGGGGGTGATAAAATCGTGATATTACTGTACCAAGAAGGGGTCATACAAAGTGTTTAATGCTCAATAACTGCACCATTACGGAGCCCACGACAACAAAAAGAGCTACTCAAAAGACAAACATATACCAAGAAGGGGTCACACAACTAGTTTATTTTTCAATAACTGCCTCCATCACGGAGGCTTATCCACAGACCTTGACTCTATGGAGTTCTTAGACTACCTGGAGCTCACGACAGTAACAAGAACTACTTGGAATACAAACATATACCAAGAAAGGGTCACACAACATGTTTATTCTTCTATAACTGGCTCCATTATTGAGGTTGATCAACAGACTTTGACTCTATAAAGTTCGTAGACTACCTGGAACCAATGGCAACAACAAGAACCACTTTGGAATGCAAACATATACTAAGAAGAGGTCACACAAATTGTTTATTCTTCGAAAACTGTCTCCAATATCTATATCTGTGTATACGCCGACGACACCATTTTGGTCGTCATTGGAGACACACCTGGATGCACGCACATTGCACATGAATAAGGGCACAATCCACCGTTAGTACCGCCTCTTGTTGGGCCTCTTCGGTAAAGTAGTCCATGACAGCCAGCAAGTGCGTCCGTGTGTGTGTGCGTCATCCTCTATTCCTCACCCATCTGGGGGCGTTGATCAAGTAGTACTACGAATAATTTGATCAGATCGCATGCTCCGTTATGGTGCCCTTTTTGTTACGAAGACTAGTACTACAAAAAGGATTCACTTCTGAAGCACGCAATGTTTCTTCAGAAAGTGTAGGGAATGGGATGTACTAGTTGTTCATAACAGGTACAGCAAAACTTCACAAGGACGCCCTTATTCGTACTATCTACTAAGGAAGTAGAAGGTCGAGAAGAGCCACCGTTGCTAACTAGCGTGAACCGGATACCTAGGACTCCCACAATATCCGCGGCAATAGCAGCAAACGATGCCCTGTACGTATTTAGTGGTTATTTTTATGAGTATTTAAATCTATAAAACGATGAAGGTTAGAAATATAAACAGCTACTACGTGTACATCAATTTAGATCGTCCACTATAAAGTCAAATTTAATAAGTTATGAATATAATAGTAAGTTTTCTAAATACATTTTATTGGCTTCAAAAATAGAACTACCATAAATACAGTCAGATCTGCAAGAGTCTAATTAAGAGATCATCCATTCATGAAAATATGAGGAAAAAGAAGTAATATAGAGAGCATAGCTAATATAACCACATTATAAAATTAAAGAATACAATGTTCACAATGAACATAATAAGAAGTTTAGAGATTATATCAAGCTATAGAATATAAGAGTGAAAGTTACTTGCAAATGCGATTTATTTAAGACAAAGGAATTGATTGATTGGCAAGAAAACTAAATTGTAAGAGACCTTTTTGAACAAATTGTTATCCGACCTCCAAACTGTCGGTGAAAACGATGATCCAATCTAACTTTAGACCCATTGACGTTAAACAATACTGCTAGTCACGGTATACAGAAAACAAGGTAGGCTCGTTAGAAAAATGACACTTCAAATGTGACGCATATTTTATCGCCACATGTTGGAGTACAAAAGTAAGCATGCTGCGACCGTAGAGCATCGTCTCGGTCCAGCTTGTGCGAAGATAGCAGTGACGTCACATGTTTACATTCAAACTGAATGTTTACATACGTGATGAGCCTGCCTTGTTTTTGTATGCCGTGCTGCTAGTATTGATAGAACGAACAACAAATAATTTGTCAAGAGTTATAATTATGATCATACACAAACGTTCTACAAAAGGTTGTCAAGAGACATGAAAAGAACACATAGTTTATTTAACTGAAATATTATAAGAGAACAAGGATAGATCTCACCGAGTCTTCTAAGAAGCTTCAGAACTTTCCACCATTCAGTACAGAGGTTTTCTGGATCATGTCAAATAATCCTAGAATGGCTACACATATCCCGAAATGGAATTCATTTTCGATGAATTAGCACTGTATTAACACTGAACAATAGATTAAAAAGCCAAGCAACTCCGTTTTTCTTCCAAACATACACATATTCATTGACGGAAACCAGTAGAAAACAAATGAATCATTTAATTTAAATTTGACAACATTTTTTTTCACTTTCTATTCTGCTTTTTATTACACCCATTATAATCTTCTAGGCATTTTCCTTGAGCCCGAACAATATAGACGACCGTGGTAGCGTGCGTGGTAAGAACAGCCTAGTCTCGATGAACCAGGATTCCGGGTAGTTATAAAAACCCCCAAAATTATATTTTCTTCAAACCGGCATAAAAACCACTGAAACCACTTCGTCACACTATCTCTAGAATCACAAAATCTAAATAGATTCATCACAGCGACGACACAACCGGCCGAATCATGTTATTTCGCCGATGATTTTCAATCGCGGGATTTTGACACGAGATTTTTTTTTACGTCCGTTCACGGTGATTGCTACGATCGTTTTTTCCACCTCTATTGAGGACAAGTGAACCAAAAAATACAGCCAGCAAGTGCGTCCGTGCTGTAAAACCAGGGGTAATTTAATCCGAACCCTATTCAAGCCCCACATAGTCCATAAAATAGTTCAGGAGTAGCCATAAAGAATATATTGAGGATTCATAACTTCGTTGAAACTTAGCAAATAATTGCAATAATAAAAAATAAAATTGAGACTGCTATTTTCCTATGATCGTATTACTAATTGTGGGGTTTGAGTAAGTTACTTTCAGCGTGTGATTATACATTAACACCTCAGCGTGTCAATTGGTGATCAGCAAGCCATGACTCGTCCTCTTCTTGTCAGACCTCCGCGGCGTGCACACGCACCGACGGAGAGCTGATGTCACAGCGATTGTACGACAATTCCCCGAATAACAATTCCTCGAATGCAATTTCCCCGATTAACAATTCCCCGAATGTAACATTTTCCCGAATGTAACATTTCCCCGAATGTAACAATTCCCCGAATGCATCTCCCTTCTTTTTTAGTGCGGCACGAGGCGATGGGTATTAAGTAAGTCATGCGAGCAAAGGCCTATGATTGCCGATCCGGAACTTGCGAATTCGATTCTCGGTGCAGCCTAAGATGCTTCAGGGTGGGAAGCATTTTCGGCGCCTTGTGTACAGTGTAACTAGTGTACTTGCTACACAAGACATTCATGCAACTGGCGGGTACCGGAAAGCTTTCGATAACTGTGGAAATAATAATAGAACACTAAGTAAAAAAACAGCCCATGTTTCAGATAGAATGTGAAGCTATTGAATATGAAGACAATGCGCTGAAAGGAGGCAATGATTTCTTTGAATGAACGCATTTGATCTGTATAAGTCGAAGTGAGGAGGTAATGCTTTCTTTAAATTAATAAGTTTGCTCGGTATGATGAACGCATCTGCCCGGTTTAAAGCCAAGGGAATGTCCGGTATAAGACGACGGTAGGAGATAATTCCTTCTTTATATGATAGCATCGCCCGGTATTAGGGGAAAGGAAGTGATAATGTCCTCCTCAAATGAACACATTTGCCGGGTATAAAGCAAAGAAGATAGATAGCCCCTTCTTTAAATGAACTCGTTTGTCTGGAATAAAGTGAAAAAATGGAACAACGCATTCTTTAAATGACCGCGTCTGTCCGGTGTAATGAGAATGGAGGAGATAATGCCTTCTTCAAATTAAGGCCTCTCGAGACAGAAATTCTGTCCGCAATAAAGCAAAAAGGGGAGATAATTCGTTTACTAAGCAAGTAGCACGCTTGCCAGGTATAATAAATGATTGATATGAAGCAATTATATGGTTCGAAACTGCTGTTACATTACACCACAATTATCTGAGAAAATGCTGCTTTTTTCGGATGCATACAGTCGATTGCGAAGATGTGTTTGCAAGAGGTATTTTGTTTTCGGGGAATTGTTCCATTCGGGGAAATGTTACATTCGGGGAATTGTTACATTCGGGGAAATTGCATTCGGGGAATTGTTACATTCGGGGAAATTACATTCGGGGAAATTGCATTTGGGAAATTGGTTTTCGGGGAATTGTCGTACAATCGTCACAGCATTTCGTTTCGCCCATTTGGGGCCACATATTTTGGCGATCCTGCCAGTTATTTTTTTGGATTCTGATGTTGATTTCGATAGGTGAGTTGCATTCAAGCGGGTAATGTGCTAATTAGTAAAATATTGGATGGTTTAAAAAAACCACAAGGAATGGTGGTTTGTATTACCACAAAGGTGATCCCAAAGGAAAATCACAAAGCGCGTCGGGACGACCGCTGGAAAACGGATTGTGGTTTGGAAAATCACAAAGCGCGTCGGGACGACTCCTGGAAAACAGATTGTGGTTTGGAAAAACACAAAGCGTGTCTGTAAGAACGCGGGAGAACGGATTGTGGTTTGGAAAATCACAATGCGTGTCGAGGCGACCGCTGGAAAAAGAATTGTGGTTTGGAAAATCACAAAGCGCGTCGGGAAAACCGTTGGAAAACGGATTGTGGTTTGAAAAAACACAAAGCGCGTCCGGAAGAACGCTGGAAGACGGATTGTGGTTTGTAAAATAACAAAGCGCGTCGGGAAGACCGCTGGAGACCGTATGAAAATCACAAAGCGTGTCGAAACGACCGCTGGAAAACGGCTTGTTGTTTGGAAAATCACAAAGCACGTCGGGAAGACCGCTAGAAAAAGAATTGTGGATTGAAAAATCAAAATCAAAGTGCTTCGGGAAGACCGTTAAAAAAACGGATTGTGGTTAGGAAAATCACAGAGCGCGTCTGGAAGTCCGCTGGAAAATTGATTGTAGTTTGGAAAATCAAAAAGCGTGTCTGGAAAACCGCTGGAAAATGCATAATAGTTTGGAAAATCACAACCGCTAGAAAACGAAATTTGTGGAAACGGATTGTGGTTTGGGAAATCAGAGAGCGTATGGAGTCCGTTGGAAAATTGATCTCGGTTTGGAAAATCAAAAAGCGTGTCTGAAAGACCGCTGGAAAATTTGATTGTGGTTTGGAAAATCACAAAGCGCGTTTGGAAGACTGCTGGAAAATGATTGTGGTTTGGAATACAAGAGGCGTCTGGGAGACTCCCAAGGTGAGTGCTGATTTTGGTTAAAATAAATTGAGTTTGATATTTATACTTTCGGCGGCTTTAGTGTACATAAGACTACCTAATAAGCAAGCTCTAACGAAATCTGAGAGATATGGAAAACTGTCGTATGCTACAAAGTTGTTTGGGAGGCAAAATATATTATCTTGAAGTTTATTTTGGAATTCACTGACTTAGTAGTCATAGCGGAATTACCCGTTGAATCTGATTTAAGTATGATATCTCCTTCAAATATAATATTTCTGAGAAAATTTAGATAAATATCATTTTTTTGGCCGTTGTTCGGAAGTTTAACATCGAATGGTTGAAGGTCAGCATGATGGTGTTACTATACACAAGACTGATAGTTTGATTGACAGAATAAGATATTTAGATTATTGCTGCAATCTACATGTGGTCGAGTCCATAGTGCGCACTTGTGGATGCTTCAGTGCGAGTACCGAGATCTCGACAACTAATCACTAAACTAAAGAGAAAGACATAAAAAAACAACGTTGAAGGCATGTGAGATCGCATTAAGTTGATTTGGAAAAGTTATTCACAATTATTAGTTGCTGAGTTGCTATACTCATCACTGGCTCTAGCTTCTACTGTAAGTAGAAAATTACTCAAAAAAACGTTTGTTCGTAGATTTATAGTCTTGTTGTCGCAGTGAACCAAATGAGGTCCGAATAAAGGTACTAGGGAAACAGTCCAAGGTGCAAACTAGACGTAAGGTAAATTGTGGCATAAGTTGGCCAATAAAATTAATCCAAATTAAATTTCAGCTTGAAGCTGCGCTTAGACTAAGCTGATTTGAAGGTGTTTGAATTTCCTAGTATTGACTTCCCAACACTATATGTTCCTAGAGAAGTCAATATTATAACCCTAGGTACTAAACATTTAAACGATACAATCTATTTACTCCCATATCGTGGTTCTGCGATTAAAAAAAAACATGATGTTAAGCCAAGTTTATTTCAGTTTGTTTCGATGTTAAGACAAGTTTAATCGGTTTCTCAAATGCAACATTAGTCAATCTTCATCTTCGTATCGCGCATACAACTTAGAAGAAAATTATTGCGTCCTATGCCAGAAGATTTTTTTGCCTTTTTTATGAGAGAAGAAGGGGAATGTGGGTGATTATACATTAACACCTCAGCGTGTCAATTGGTGATCAGCAAGCCATGACTCGTCCTCTTCCTGTCAGACCTCCGCGGCGTGCACACGCACCGACGGAGAGCTGATGTCACAGCATTTCGTTTCGTCCATTTGGGGGCCACACACTAATGAAGCTTGAAAAAATATATTTCGATTAGGAAAATTTCAAATTTGTGCAACGTTTGATTAGAAAAAAATAAATAAAGGAAATTTATTTTGGGCACTTTCAAAGAAGGAATCTCATCTATTTTTCGTTTTCTAACAAACAATGGAATTTTCCAAAATCGGCCAAGCATATTCAATTATCGCCGAGATTTTAACCTCAGGACAATGGATGTCCGTTTAATTATGTAAACATTCAAGGCAATATTCATTCACTATTCAGTAATTGCTAATTTGCTTTCCATTCCGGAACAGTCAACCACGTTCCAACAACCGAACTAGATCGAACAATAGTGATTATAGAGGACCATTATTCGTTGGCTGGAGGGCCCGCCTCCACCTCGCACCAACTCGACACTATTTCCATTAATCAATGCCGCAATTTGCAGTAAAACCACGCCATTTGCCACCGCAAACCCTCCGACTTGCACAGGTAAGTTAGGCACATCCCATTGCATTGCGGTGCTGGTGGTGGTGGTGCCAACTCTTGAACGTCTGTTCCGCAGAGAAAAACTAACCTCAAAGGGCGCGCGACACACGATATCGATCGAACGCATACCTCCGGGTCGAAGCTGCCGCTGCCACCAGCCAGTTGCCATCAGGTACATTGGCAAGTTCCCCGGAGTCAGTTCTATTCCAATGGTCGACTCCCACCACCAGAATCGGGACGTGAGTTTGTTGCTGAGTAGCCACATTTCTGTGCCGTTTGTTTCACTAAAATGCCGATGACTATTGTTTACCGTGCGAACGCATTTTGGTTTTGTTTCAATGGTTGCGTGGTATGGCCCAGTCGGAATTGTCCACCCGCATAGCGTATGATGCTGATCATATAAAAGGCTATCTATTATCCATATGTAGATTGAGTAACTTTTAGAGGCTTACATTGTGCGATTTTCCATGTTTTCCTTACATTTGATTTCTTCACATTGATCGACACAAATTGACACTCCTTACCGAAAGCATCTGATACAACAGATACGGATAAATATTACGATAATAGTAGTTTGTGCAACTAGTTGCAAAAAGATGATGTTTTCAGCACGAGTTGTACGTTTATTCAACGAGACTTGCCGAGTTGGATAATTACTACAAGTGCTGAAAAATCGAGTTTTGCAACGAGTTGCACACGCTATTTTTTGCAATGATGATGATTATCATTCTTCCAAATGCATATTCACAAATGTTGATTCAAATTGCTAAGAGTTGACAGTTTAATGTTGAATCATATTTTCCAGCCAGCCAGTAGACATTATGTTTATGGAGAATTCACGTGTTTGCAAAAGCAATTTGTACTAAAATTAGAGGATTAATTAAAAAGACCTCTCAAAAAGCAATAGTTATGAAGTAAAAAAAAAGTATACATTCGATATCCCTGACCATCAAAGAAAGTATATCGTGAGTCCCAACGGTGTGGTGTAAAATAAACATGACCAATTTGTTGTTTTTTGCCGGTTCTAATCCATGGAAGTGCTTTTGCAACGGTTCACACAAAACACGCTTCAGCGGTGCCGTTAAGTGCGGCTTATCGAAAGCTCTTGTCCCCCTTTGAGAGGGGTATTGATCAAAGTGGGTTCAATCGATGGTTTGTTAGTTGGTCGGTTGGTTGGTTGGTAGCGATTGGTTTTCAATTACGGCGGCGTGTGAATTTATTGACCATCAGTTCGATGGGTCAATTCCAGTTCAGCCGAATGGTAGTGACAATGTGTAGCACTATTCAATTTTTGGATTAACACAGGTGCTTCATCGGTATAAAACATATCGTTTGTTTGCTCGTTACAGATGTTTGTTCGCGGTCACCAATCATTTTTACTACATAAGTTATTTGGTTGAGCAAATGAATAAAAGCGGTTTGTTTGTTTGTTATCGTATAAACAGTGGTTCAGTTGACGTTTTAGGTGTTAATTGTTGCACTTGCGAATCTGACCCAACGATTTCAATTGAGTAATGGCTTCAATTTTTGCTCGTTGGACTTCATCAGGATGTCTATCCAACCGGGTAAATCAAGTAAATGAGCATGAGCATGAGCATGATTACCGTGCATTTCGTAGTTGCTACTCTTTGATTGACCAGACCAGAACAATCTCAATTGCACAAGGAATCAATGGATGGATGCATGGGAATTGCTCTCCAACCTCAATGTGGACAGTCGCTGGTCACGTCCTCACGGTCTATCGGGGATGGACAGAAATCTCCTTTTTTTATTGGCATTACATCCCCCACACTGGGATAGAGCCGCCTCGCAGCTTAGTGTTGATTATGCACTTCCACAGTTGTTAACTGCGAGGTTTCTAAGCCAGGTTACCTTTTTTGCATTCGTATATCATTTGGCTAACACGTTGATACTTTTATGCCCAGGGAAGTCGATATAATTTTCAATCCGAAAATTACCTAGACCGGCACTGGGAATCGAACCCAGCCAGTACCCACCCTCAGCATGGTCTTGCTTTGTAACCACGCATCTTACCTCATGGCTAAGGAGGGCTACCGATGGACAGGAATTGATGATGTAATCACTTGCTCACTGCAAGCCCAAAACACCTCTGCACTCACAACGAGTTCATGCGGAATTTTTGTTGGGGCTTTACTAGGGGTTAGTTTCTATGGTAGAGGATCGTTTTGGTTAACAGGATGCCAATGTGGTAGTAATAGGTACATTCTAAGTAGATGCCGAAACGTGGATTTTCGCTAATTTCGAATCCTATCAGTTAATCGTCTAGTTGTAGGTACATATAGAATAAAAGATGGAAACGGTATAAAAGCCCATTTTCAGTTTAAGCGATTGCTAGAACAATAGAAAATGAGATTTTTTTGGAAAAGATGTTTAATTTTGATACACATAGTCAAAATTGCCATTTTAAGCTGTTTTTTTTTTTTTGAGATATTGCGAAAAAAGATTCGGCTGCCGGTGGAACTTGAACCCACACTATTCCATTAAGTACACGGACGTATTACTATAGTATTCATATGTTTAGTTTTAAAAAAATCATGTGCAAAAAAATCCATACAGTATTTACATAATTTACTTTCTTCACCTTCCTCTATGACGATACAAATATTGATTGTAAAAACGAGCAATTGGTAAAACAGTAATATCCCGATTCTATCACCCCCCTGGTGAATTTTGGGATGATAAAACAGGGTATGTGACAAAATCGAAAAAAATATGAATCATTTTATGCCTTGGAAAGGCTTACAGAATCCTTCCCAGATACTCAGCAGTCATTCATAACACAGCTCAACAAGATTAAGTCCCTAACACCAAATAATGTGTCCCTAATAGATTTTTGCTCCGCTGAATCCGAATCTGACTTCAGATTAGACCTGTGCGCCAGTCATTTAATCGGCGGCGGCGGCGTAGTGGTCACTTTTGCCCCGGCGGCGGCGGCGTCACGGCGGCGCGCCGTTGGTTTTTATCGGCGGCGGCGGCGGCGGCGTGAACCGGCGTGAATGAAAAAAACATTGGCTAAAAAACAATTTTTACGCGGATTTTTGAATTAACGTGGATTTGATTCACACGGTACGAATCGCCCGTATAAAAGTCGACTTCAGTGGATTAAATTTGTAATATTGTATGTTTGTCGATCATCAAACAGCACATTCCATAGTAAATTACCAGCCAAACTAATAAGTACCTGATCTCAAAATGTTATTTAAATTAAAACTATTTAATTATTCTCTGATTTAGATTAATCAAAGTTTAAAAACGCATCACTTTTCGTAGCCCTTGAGCAGTATTTAGAATTAGACTTCGGTGTTACTACTATTCTTTGAGTTACATATACAATTGGGCAATGTTTAAGCGACTGCATATCTAGTATATTTAGAGAATTTTCAGTTCGTTCACTTGCTGTGACCCTTGGAAGGACAATCACGATGGAATCCTACTAATGACAAGTACAATGGACAGTTTACTCCCCACCTTGCGTTCTTGTATGCACAAATCTCAATAGATGATCAACATAACTAAAATGAGCTCTGGCTGAGTAAGGCTGAGGCACGATGACCAACCAAATTGAATACTTTCCTCAAAAGTTCGTAAAATATGACAAAAAAGTTCTTGGTGGAGTTCTTGAAGGGCGTTGACGTTTCATTAGAAATTCCTTTGTAAAACCCTATGGAAACTGCGGAAACTCATATAGGCATTTTTTCAAAAACCATTAAGGTTCTCGTTGGGAAATTCCTTCAGTAAATCCACAGGTAAAACTATAGAATATTCTTTTAGGATTTGATTCGAAAATTTATTAAGGAATGAAATAGTTTCCGAAAGAATACCTAAAACAATTTCCGGAAAAATTGCTGAAAACATCTTCGAAGGGGTTCAGAAAGTACTCTCCGAGAGAATAGCGAAAAGAGTGCATAAAGACATTTCTGTCAAAATTTTTGAAGGAATTTTCGAAAGAACTTAGTGTAAAAATACTTCATGCGAACTTGACCAACTTCACTATTGATCCCACGACTGACTTCCCACAAATCACACCAAGGAAATACAAAACCGAATCTATTTTTTCTCCCCCCGTCAGATTTTTTTTGCCAAAGAATAATTCAACAAAATAAAATTCGGATAATTTTGAGAATTTTTAAAACATTCTATAACAAATCCGAGGAGTTTTTTGATTTTTTTTATTTTAATGCTTATTTTTCATTATCCCCCCCTCCCCCTTGACCTTCTGGAGACCAGTAGAACAAAATGTTATTTAAATATTTGTAACGGCCTTATGTGTATAGGTATTTTATAATTTTGCCCGGTAGCACCGACTTCAAAAATAGTTTATATTAGGGAACCGAAGGAATTCCCGCAGAAAAATCAGAAATAATCTTCTCAGTAAATTTCGAAAAAATGTTGTAGGGAATTCCTAGAAGAATTTCCGAATGGTTCTCAAAAACAGTTTCCGAAGAAATTTCTTTGGATGAATTTCTTAAGAGATTCCCGAAAAAAATCAAAAGAAAAGGAGAATATTTTGACGGAATTACTAAGGGGAAAGGTCCAAGAACTTCTTCCTAAAGTTACCAAAGAATTTTCAAAGGATTACCCATATAAATTCCCAAGGAATTACTTAAGGTAGTTCTGAAAGAATTCCTATGGGTATTTAAGGAAAAGTTGTCAAAGAACTTGCTAAGGAACCCATAGAGGAATTTATAAAAAAAAATCCAACGTTTTTCTTCTGAAAAAAAAATCCAAAGGAATTCCTAAAATAATCCTCCATATTAATTTCGAAGAAATTCCTAAGCAAACTTTCAAAGACTAAACATATTTCCGAAGGTAAATGAATTTCTGAAGGAATTTTTAGAGGAATTCTAAAATATTTTCTTTCGATGTTTCAAAAGGAATTTGCAAATGATTCTCGGAAGGTATATCCGGAAGAATTTCTAAGGGAATTACGAAAGAATTCCTAAAGGATTTTATGAAGCAATTCCTAAAGCAATTTCCTACGATATTTCCAAAAAAACGAACCTCAATGAATTTCCTAAGGTTTTTTTGAACAAAGGAATACGTGGAGGAAATTCTGACGTAATTCCTGAGGTAAATTTTAAGGAATATACGAAAGAATTTCCGGAAAAGTTCGTTCTGGAGTTCGTTTTTGTAGAACTTTTTGGGGCAAATTCCTAGGGAATTCCTTAACGAATCTTCAAAGGAATCTCTGGAGAAAATTGCGAATAGATTACTGGGAAAAAATCCAAATGAATTCTTGAAGAAACCTTGTAATTACTTACATCAGAAATACCAGTAGGCATTTTCTCTGAAATTCTATTAGGAATTTCTTCGTAATTTACTTTGAGAATTCCTCCGGGAATTCTATCATAAAATTCTTCAAAAATACCTTTATGGATTCCTCTGGAAATTCTTTAGGGAAGTATTTTACCTGCAAAAACACTTTAGAAGTTCCTTTAGGAATTATTTTTGAAAATCCATTCAGGTTCTCTTTTGGGAATGCCTTCAAAAATTGATTTGGAAATTCCTAAACACAACACAAATTTCTTCAAAATCGCCTCCCAAATTTTATTTGGGAACTCCTCCAGAATTTCATTTCTTAAATAATCAAAAAATACAGCTCGGAATTCCATCGGATATTTCCGAGATTTCCTTCGGAGATTTCTCCAGATTTTTTTTTTCGATAGATCTTCCAGGAAATCCTTTGAAATTTATTGAAAATAAAGTTGTTTGCGATGTAGTTACTTATTGAACTTTCGAAAAAAAAAATAAAAAATAAACAACAAACACTAAAAGACTTTCGGAAATATGAAGGCATTTTCAAAGAAATTCCTGCAGGAAGTTCCGAAAGTATTTCGGAGAATGTTTTAAAGGAATTGCTGGAAGAAGTTCTGAAAAAAATCCTTAAGCAAATTTGGAATGAATTCCTTATGGATATCCAGAAGAATTCTCTCCAGCGCTTCATAAAAAAATTGCCGAAACAATTTCAAAAGGAAAATTTCCGAAGAAATTCTAAAAAAAAAGACATCTTTAATGAATGGAATTCTTTAAGGAATTACTTAAGAAATTTCCGCAGGAATTGCTAAAGAAAATTCCTCAAGGAGTCTCCGAAGGAGATTGTAAGAATTCGTGGAACTAAATCTGAAAGCATTCCTTAAGCAATTTCCGAAAAAAAATCGTAAAGGATTTTCTGAAGAAATCTGTAATGAAAATTCTTAAGGAATTTTCGGAGAAATTTTGTAAGGAATCTCCGAAGGAATACCCTAATTTATTTATTTATTTAATTTATTTCCAAACTAATATCTGGAGTATTTTTCGAAGGAATCCATAAATTAATGCTTAAACGACACTTCATTGAATACTCTCAGAAATTCCAGAAATTTTACATTAAGGCTTTTACAATACTGTATTAAATAATTTACAGACAATACAATAAAATTAAATTTTCGTAATGTTTGAAAATACCTGAAGTTTTAACTAAATAATTTGACTAAATACTATGCAGCGCCCAAGCAGCACAAGTCAAGCGATTTTGGTTGCAGCAACTTAATTGTGACTGGATCTGGTCATATATAAGTTACTGTGATCTATGTGTAACATGTGTGCTGCTCGGGCGAGGTGACAACGTCCCAGTTCTGGGTCACAATGGCTGTGAATAAGAAAATAAGAAGCGTTTTTAACTGAAGCTCGTAATATTTGCTCAGCAACATTTGATTTGCTGATGCTCAGCAAGTGGTTTCGTCATATTCAGAAATTTATTTTAAAATAAAAATTAATTACTCGGCAGTTGGAACAATAAAATCGGTAAAGCATTCACAGTTGGGATTTAATTATGTTGCTAAACCAGTTTGTCTTATAACTGTCCTAGTATCACAAATCTAACCACAACAATCCCATTTTGCGAGTCACCTACAAATTTTGGTACCCGACTGAATGAGGCCTTGGCTTAACGCATTCCAAAGATCAGTTTAACAATTTATGTATTATTATACTAGATAAAACCTCATTCAAACTCTCAAATTAATCAACCAACCTATTAATTAACCAAGACAATGTAGGGTAAAGTACCCAATAGTGGACCCTCCAGCCAGTTTTACATTTTTACAGCACAATGTAAACATTTTGCTATGCAGTTCCATCGGGAGAACATGCCATACAGTCCTATGATTTGATAAGGTTGCATTCGAAATGCTATGGAAAGTAAAATTTGATGATTTTTCACAATTCTATAAAAGTTAAACACAAGAGTGTCTATTATAGGAATATTTTGGGGGGTCCATCCATAATAGGGAAGAAGAACGCCCCGAAACGAAACATGAAAATCAAATGAAGTGTCGACTATTGTGAAGCAATTTCCTATCATGGACCCCAAGGGAATCTACTGTAGGGTGAATTCAGTCAGACTTTAAAATGTTAATTTCAACAAATAACGTTGTGTATTTGAGTATTTTAAGTGTGTATCGTGAAGAGGAGATGCAGAACTTGGTATCAGATAACAAGCAGAATTAATATCTTGAAAATTTCTACTCCTTATTATAGGAAGCATAAAATTCCGCTACTAGGGGTCCACTATTGGGCATTTAACCCTATGTCACCACACCGACTTAGAGACACCATCACTTGAGGTAGATTTGAAAGTGAATTTTGACGAAATCCACCTTAACAACATTTATGAACTGTCATAAAACTAGTTTAGTACTATTCCAATTAGCTCCACCATGCTGTATGTCTCCATAGATACGTATTTCGACTTCAATTATTAGGCCGTTTTCAGTGTCTCGTGCTTGGCTTGACTCGACTTAAGTTAATTGATTTTTTTTATTGCGATTAGTCATCGGCGTGGCAAAATTATGATCGGCGGCGCGCCGACCCAAAATCGTCGACGGCGGCGGCGCGAGTAAAACCACCGGCAGCGGCGGCGTGGCGCGGCGGCGCACAGGTCTACTTCAGATTTGCTCTAACACGTCGAGATTTTGAGATATACCTCAATAAATGTCGTAAAATCAATGATTTTGAGCATTTTGGAATAGCCATCGTTAACCCTATAAAAAGAATTACTAGTCAATCAAGGTCCAAAATGGATCACAAACATCTTATCTTTCGCAATGTGGTGCATTTTGAACAGGTTAAACATAAAGAGAGTGATTTATCTACAATTTTAGTAAGTAAAAGTCATTTAAAAATATGTTTTATGCAAGCCACCTCGAAGACTTGTATACAAGCCTGGTTATATTCTGTAAACGTTTTTGAGAGGAAAGTAAAAAGAATTCAATATACCTAATAGTTTGTCCAAGCAAAAATAATATGTTTTCATTGAAGTTAGTTCTATTGAATGTAAATATGATATTGTATTTCCTCTGGCGCGATAAATTTTCAATAATTGCTCAGAGTGATATGGTGTATTTACTGTCAATTGAAGCTCCTTTATTATGTTCATTCGAATAAAGCAAGTAGGAGAACTGTACGCAATTCTATACATTTTAATTATTTCTGCTATTTATGATTATTCCAATATTCCTATGATAGAAATTTGGGCGGAAAACTATCAATTAGCAAAATCAATCAACGAATCGATAAGTTGCATTCGATCGTTCTGGTGTATGATTGCATACAAGCTGAAGCGACGTTGACGGCTACGCAACCGAAACCGGAAAACGTCAACAGCCTACTCGTGCGTGGGGGACTTTTTATTTGATTCGCGTTGAAAATGCTGCGTGGATGTTGCAATAATCCCAATGCAATTTCTTTATACTATGATCAGCTTATTGAAAATGGAAAAAGTTCACTAGTTTTATCAAGCTTTGTTATGTGCTAAGACGCAAAGTTATGCGCCAGAAAAAAAACTTGGGCTCCGCTCCACTTGTGTTCTGTTCAACATGTTACAGTTACCAGAGCATATGGTTCAATGATCCGCCAATTCTGCACTCTGATATTTCTCTAAAACAACGGCATAAATTTATGATGAAGTTACGGAATGTTCAAGTTTCAATTTATTTTCCGAGTGCTGGAATGTATTTTATTAGTCAATGTGGCTTGAATGCTCTCGTAGGGGATCCAGTAGAGGATTTGAATTTGTTCAAATTGCAATCCGATCTGTTTACTTGTTGATAAAAAGAAAGGAACTTTCTGGATCATCATGTTCGCACTATATTCTAGCACAACACAATTGCAACAGATAACAGATTACGTTTGGTTCTTGGAAGTTGGTCGATAAAAAAAACAACCAGAAATCGAGCAGAACAACATTTTAGGAGGAGGAGAAATGTTGAGCATGAAATGAAAAAAAAAAGATATTTTATTAAAAGTAGCGTAAAACATATATCTACAAACTTACTAGAGATATACTTCATTCAACATTTTCATATCCCAGTTCCTCTGGCCGCATGTTGTTGAATTTTTGGTGGCTTCGAACTGGGGGTGAGGCGTTTGCATGCAAGTTTTTGAAACGGACTTGCATGGAATATTTTTAAATTAAATTCACTGAACTGAACTGAACTGAAATTCAAGGAAAACCGAATGGAAAACAATTGTAACGTGCAAATCTCGTTTCGGATATTGATTGACTTAATATTATGTTTATATACTTCATGAAAGTCCTTCGAAAAATGCGAAGCGGGCTTGGTAGACATATGGCTACTGCTTCTGCCTCATACGCAGGAGGTCGTGGGTTAAATCCCAGGTCCGTTCCATTCTCCTACTTTGTATCTTTCTCTTTATTTCTCATGTTCTAACAATCGCTAGAACTGGAAATGGACTTCCATACCGTTTCCATTACTATTCCTATACCTTCAACTTGAGTATTCTAACAGTAATCTGCTAGAATCGGAAATAAACTTAAATAGCTCGTTTCCTACATCCAATTAGAAATTCCATCAATTACCTTCTCCTATCTGTCACATTGGCAGCTCGTTAACCAAGACGGACCTCTGCCTCTCCAACCTAACCCATAAATTCCAACAAATTCCGCATGAACTCGTGGCAAGTGCAGAGGTATATTCGGCTTGCAGTGGGCGAGTGATTGCATCATCATTTCCTCCTCCTTCCCTACATTGACTTGCATTCTGACGTGGCAGGCGCCAGTATGACCTAACAAATGAGATCACCAGTACTTGTACATTGAAGATGTGTGCTAGTCCCAAGCAAACATCTGTTGGTTCCCTGTGCAAGAACAGCTGATCTGGTCATAATGGAGTAGCAACTACGAGCAGTCAATCAAGCTCAAGCTCAAGCTCAAGCTTCATGAAAGTCCTTCGAAAAATGCCAATTTCTTCAAATTAGCGGTATTAATCTAGCTATATCTCAAAATTTGGACGTGTTAGAGCATATCTGAGAACAGATTCGGATTCAGCGAGCCAAAATCTACTGAAGACACATCAATTGGTTCTGAGGACCCGCAAAAGTTTGAATTTTGTTCCCCTGTGTAATAAACAACAGGCGGTGAAAGTTATTTCATGGAAATCAACGTTGTTTGTGGTAGGGGAAAAGCTGGTAAAATGAACAGTTGGCTATATTTAGATTAAAACACTAATAAGGCGTATGTTAACCATGCACAAGTTTTTTTCTAAATAACATAAGGTACCTAAGCTAATATTTTGGTTTTGAGACCGAGCGAACAGCTATTACTATCCGAAATATCAAACGAAGCCGTGAAAATTGGCTCTGATGTAATTTTCAACCATTTTTCCGTAAGCTTTAGTTCTTAATAAATTCATCATAAAATTAGTTCAAACTACAGCGGCAAATAGGACAACCTTCATAAAGATGTTGCAGGGGTGAATAGTAATTTTTTTGGTTTGCATCGTTATAAGAAGAGCTATTTATCACATGGCATGTATGCAGGTAAAATGAACACTTGTATCAAACTTACAAACTTTAAGATAAAAGTTGTGCAATTTTGAAGCGGAAGTTCAAGAAACAAACCATATCAAATAATCATGATAAAACTTTGAATATCTTAATTTAATTTCGAAATAACTAATATTCCAAAACTTTTTTTCTTCTTTTTATTATTTTGATAATTAAGAGCTTTTCAAAAGATATACCAGATTTTTCAAAAGGCTCTCGTAATCTTAATTCACAGACAAACAGACATAACACTCGCCAAATTTACATCGTTCACTGATTTACTGGTCGATTCAAAAAAATCATTAGTTGGCCAATCGATCACTCGTGGCGCGCACATCGGATTTGCTCAAGTTTGACGTTTGCTCACTACCGCCATCTGGTTCGTGATTTGCCCAACTAACTGAAATCAACAGATGTCGTTAGTGTTTTAACGACGATGAATTTGATGAGTGAATGTTCAATGTGTTATGTCTGTTTGTCTGTGCTTAATTGGTTATATTTACGGTGCTGGAGTTGCAAAAATGAAAATTAAATATTACAAAAGGGTTTTAGAATCGATGTTCATTTTACCACCAGGAAGTGTTCATTTTACCCGCACTATTTTTGTACATACGAAATTCCGATGTTTTTTATTTCGAAGAAAAACTATGTAAAACCATGTTTATTAGCGAAAACAATGTTCAGTGCTATAAGAATATGAGTTAAATTGTTGGTCTAAGTGATAAAACTAGCAAGTTATTCTCGTTTTATGATTGAAATCAACGTAGGTCCTTAACATGTTCATTTTACCACCTTTTCCCCTATTATTTACGAAAATAGAAAGAACGACTAAAATTTTCAAATTGTCGGGCGACAAAATCGGGTCGAAAACGTGATAAAATTTGGTCGAAAACGTGATAAAATCGGGGGTAGATAAAATCAGGTCAGTACTGTATTCGAAACATAGCCGCGAGACGTATCATTTGTATAAACGTAACGTATTTACATATAACTTTTGAATTATAGACCAACATTTGAAATGGGCGTAACAGCCAAAATTGATTCCTTCTGATTTTTCGGTCTACATATAAAGCTATATATGTATGTGGACAAAGAATCAGAAGGAATAAATTTTGGCTGTTACGCCATTTTTAAATGTTGGTCTAGAACTTATGTATGTTGATTATGTTTGATTATGATATTGGAAACGACAACTTCCTTGTTGTGTAGAATCATCAGCAATTTGTTTATTCAAAACTTAATAATTAAATACATAATCAGAATTGCGTTGTTTCTAATTATTAAGCCTTTATTTACTCAAGCAAATGTAGGACTTTTATAGATATCTTATTGATGATAGTATTAACCATCATCGACCTCTAGCCGGGAATTCCGAGCGATGCGATGGACGATCGCAACCCAAACCACTGCATCCGACCAACATCAATCATAGAATGACCAACAAGTAGATTCTTCTATTCATATTCGCAGACCCGTGCTGCTGTCACAAACCGAAAATGACTTGCACACAGCAGGCCCAGCTTCTTTTATATACAAACAAAATCTTGCGGAGGATCCGAAGGCCCCTAACTTACAGCATTTTGATGTCCGTGTTAGAAATGCTTCGGAGTGGTTCATATGAAATTTTTACTAGCTTTGACAAGAATTGAAATTGCGGGCAGCAGGGACTATGTCCAAGGGCTTGACGATCCCTCCCCAGGCCATCTGCGAGTTGTGGCGCCTGCCTAGGATGTGGTGGGGTTTGACAGTGGGCCCTGTTAAACCTCTATAACAAGCTGCAAGTATCCGCAAGTAGGCTCCGCCAAAGCGACCGTGTGCCGCTCAAAGCGCACAAGCCCAAGTCCTGGTGTTAGGTGGGACGCTAAACAGCCCTGACACGACGGCCCTCCGACGAGACAGGAGGTTTGCGCAGGCCCAATAAGCCGCCTTTAAAAACAACTATTACGAACGACATAGAAGATAATACGACTCGATACAATCGGCAACGACCTAGGTGACGAATAAAGGATCACGATTGGAAGCTTGGAACATGGAACTGCAAGTCGCTAGGCTTCGCAGGTTGCGACAGGATAATCTACGATGAATTACATCCCCGCAACTTCGATGTCGTAGCGCTGCAGGAAATCTGCTGGACAGGACAGAAAGTGTGGAAAAGCGGGCATCGAGCGGCTACCTTCTACCAAAGCTGTGGCACCACCAACGAGCTGGGAACCGGCTTCATAGTGCTGGGAAAGATGCGCCAACGCGTGATTGGGTGACAGCCAATCAACGCAAGGATGTGCAAGCTGAGGATAAAAGGCCGTTTCTTCAACTATAGCATCATCAACGTGCACTGCCCACACGAAGGGAGATCCGACGACGAGAAAGAAGCGTTCTATGCGCAGCTGGAGCAGACATATGATGGATGCCCACTGCGGGACGTCAAAATCGTCATCGGTGACATGAACGCTCAGGTAGGAAGGGAGGAAATGTATAGACCGGTCATCGGACCGGATAGTCTGCATACCGCATCGAACGACAACGGCCAACGATGCATAAACTTTGCAGCCTCCCGCGGAATGGTAGTCCGAAGCACTTTCTTCCCCCGCAAGAATATCCACAAGGCCACATGGAAATCACCTAATCAAGTAACGGAAAACCAAATCGACCACGTTCTCATCGACGGTAAATTCTTCTCCGACATCACGAACGTTCGCACTTACCGCAGTGCGAATATTGAATCCGACCACTACCTCGTCGCAGTATGTCTGCGCTCAAAACTCTCGACGGTGATCAACACGCGTCAGAGTCGTCCGCCGCGGCTTAACATTGGGCGGCTACAAGACGGTAGACTAGCCCAAGACTACGTGCAGCAGCTGGAAGTGGCACTCCCAACGGAAGAGCAGCTAGGCGCAGCATCTCTTGAAGATGGCTGGAGAGGTATTTGATCTGCCATTGGAAGCACCGCAACCGCTACACTAGGCACGGTGGATCCGGATCAGAGAAACGACTGGTATGACGGCGAATGTGAGCAGTTAGTTGAGGAGAAGAATGCAGCATGGGCGAGATTGCTGCAACACCGCACGAGGGCGAACGAGGCACGATACAAACGGGCGCGGAACAGACAAAACTCGATTTTCCGGAGGAAAAAGCGCCAGCAGGAAGATCGAGACCGTGAAGAGACGGAGGAACTGTACCGCGCTAATAACGCACGAAAGTTCTATGAGAAGTTGAACCGTTCACGTAAGGGCCACGTGCCACAGCCCGATATGTGTAAGGACATAAACGGGAACCTTCTTACGAACGAGCGTGAGGTGATCCAAAGGTGGCGGCAGCACTACGAAGAGCACCTGAATGGCGATATGGCAGACGACGGTGGCGGTATGGTAATGAACCTAGGAGCACGCGCGCAGGACATGCGACTTCCGGCTCCGAATCTCCAGGAAATCCAGGAGGAGATCGGCCGGCTGAAAAACAACAAAGCCCCTGGAGTTGACCAACTACCAGGAGAGCTGTTTAAACACGGTGGTGAAGAACTGGCTAGAGCGCTGCACTGGGTGATTACCAAGGTTTGGGAGGATGAGGTTCTGCCGCAGGAGTGGATGGAAGGTGTCGTGTGTCCCATCTACAAAAAGGGCGATAAGCTGGATTGTAGCAACTACCGCGCAATCATATTGCTGAACGCCGCCTACAAGGTACTCTCCCAAATTTTATGCCGTCGACTAACACCAATTGCAAGAGAGTTCGTGGGGCAGTACCAGGCGGGATTTATGGGTGAACTCTCTACCACAGACCAGGTGTTCGCCATACGTCAGGTATTGCAGAAATGCCGCGAATACAACGTGCCCACACATCATCTATTTATCGACTTCAAAGCCGCATATGATACAATCGATCGGGACCAGCTATGGCAGCTAATGCACGAAAACGGATTTCCGGATAAACTGATACGGTTGATCAAGGCGACGATGGATCGGGTGATGTGCGTAGTTCGAGTTTCAGGGGCATTCTCGAGTCCCTTCGAAACCCGTAGAGGGTTACGGCAAGGTGATGGTCTTTCGTGTCTGCTATTCAACATCGCTTTGGAGGGAGTAATACGAAGGGCAGGGATTGACACGAGTGGTACGATTTTCACGAAGTCCGTCCAGTTATTTGGTTTCGCCGACGACATTGATATCATGGCACGTAACTTTGAGAGGATGGAGGAAGCCTACATCAGACTGAAAAGTGAAGCTAAACGGATTGGACTAGTCATCAACACGTCGAAGACGAAGTACATGATAGGAAGAGGCTCAAGAGAGGTCAATGTAAGCCACCCACCACGAGTTTCTATCGGTGGTGACGAAATCGAGGTGGTTGAAGAATTCGTGTACTTGGGCTCACTGGTGACCGCCGATAACGATACCAGCAGAGAAATTCGGAGACGCATAGTGGCTGGAAATCGTACGTACTTTGGACTCCGCAAGACGCTACGATCGAATAGAGTTCGCCGCCGTACCAAACTGACTATCTACAAAACGCTTATAAGACCGGTAGTTCTCTACGGACACGAGACCTGGACGATGCTCGTGGAGGACCAACGCGCACTGGGAGTTTTCGAAAGGAAAGTGTTGCGTACCATCTATGGTGGAGTGCAGATGGCGGACGGTACGTGGAGGAGGCGAATGAACCACGAGTTGCATCAGCTGTTGGGAGAACCATCCATCGTTCACACCGCGAAAATCGGAAGACTGCGGTGGGCCGGGCACGTAGCCAGAATGTCGGACAGTAATCCGGTGAAAATGGTTCTCGACAACGATCCGACGGGAACAAGAAGGCGAGGTGAACAGCGGGCAAGGTGGATCGATCAGGTGGAGGACGACTTGCGGACCCTCCGCAGACTGCGTGGTTGGCGAAGTGCAGCCATGGACCGAGCTAAATGGAGAAGTCTTTTATGTGCAGCACAGGCCACTCCGGCCTTAGTCTGATGATAAATAATAAATAAGGGGCGTGTGTGTGTACAAAATTTTGTAGACACCCTTTTTGGAGCTTAGCATAGGTTTACTATTGGAAATTGGTCAGATTGCACTATTTGATAAGAAGTTATAACCAAAATACTATTTTTATGTGAAAACACGTTAAAAAACACCTACTCATATTTTTTTAATATTTTTGCACGAGAAAGGCATCAACACCGCTAGGTGGATTAATCAGGGTTTTTATTGGCATTTGTACTGGCTTTCAGTAAAACTAAATTTTGAAAAAAATCGTCGAAAATCACAGACACACGTATCTCAACCTCAACACCGACCTCGAGTGTTTCTCATTACATCGAACTTGGCACGAATCACGAGTACAAGACACTGAAAACGGTCGCAACCTCGACGTAAAAACGCGTAGGGGAAGTGCACCAGTTTTGGCCAACTTAGTGCCTAATTTGGCCAACCCTGGAAAATACATATTTTTTAATTTTTTTAAAAATAATCCATCAGTTGAAAGCAGCGTTGAACCAGCAGGGATATATCTTTTGTTGGAACTAATAAAACCCTCGCGAATTGCTTTATTTTCGGAGTTATTCGTAAAATTGGCCAAATTAGGAACATGGCCAAAACCGGTACAGTTCCCCTATTTTTTTAAATCACAATCAAAGAAAATGGAGCTCCAGTTTTATAAAATTCGGGAATTGGACGAAAAAGATATAGGAAGTCTATGATGAAACTTATCACTTTTTCCAACTCACTTAATTACTCGGGCATTAGCCATGAACCGAATTACAAAACATGATATGTACTTGATTGATATAAGAGATAAAAGAACAGGAACAATATCAAAAGTTTGCACCAAAATATCATTCAAATATCGAGATATGCTATGGATAAGAACAAACTAACGGCACATGATATTGATTACTTCTTACAAATCGCATAACTCGATCTACTCATGATATTTTAGTACAAAATCTGGTCTTTTTTCTTTTATATCAATCATGTCCATATCTCATTGTGCTATCTAATCAACATTTGATATTATTGAGCTACTCTCGTTTACTCGGGTAGCTTAACATCAAAAATCACTTGAAAAACAAAAGCAGAAAAAAGCATTCTATTTGGGCAGATACACTACGAATTAAAAAAAATCGCATTTGACAAAACTTATTGCATTAGCATTTGCAGCAAGGTACAAGCCAAGACTGAGAGTAGCATCACTTTCATCCGTTACCACAGATATTGACTATCTCTTAGATGGAAGCAATGCACTCTCCAATAGTCGAGATCTGTCTTGGCCACGTCCTGAGCGAACTGGCGAATGCTGAGGGAGGGGAAGGATGTTGGACACCTACTTAAGAAAGATGCAGAGAACTCTTCGACCTCTCATAGATGCCACGGGAGGTTTTTGGGAATGTGTGGAAGGTTATAACAGTAGGAATCGTTTTGGTACACAATACAAAGTAGGAAAGGGACGAGCCTGGAAGATAGCCAAGAAAATAGTCAAGA
Source organism: Armigeres subalbatus (assembly GCF_024139115.2). Lineage (NCBI taxonomy): Eukaryota > Metazoa > Arthropoda > Insecta > Diptera > Culicidae > Armigeres > Armigeres subalbatus. The sequence continues at coordinate 437,173,206 of NC_085140.1, read as the reverse complement.
AATATGGAATCCTATGTCGACTGAAAAACGAATTAAATAAGTACAGCTAGTAAAAAACAGTTGTATCCACGCACCACGGTTCAAAATTTGTAACGCCGCAGATCCTCAATTTCTCACGTAGGAATACATTTTAAGACCTTGAACTATTCAATTCCGAGTTTTTCTAACGCTGTGTTAGGAATCCCACGCGAAAATCCGAAGAAATCCGTGGGAATTTCGAAAAAGAATTTAAAGAATCTCTTCACCGAGAGTTCGAAGAATTTCCTGAAAAAATCAAACAATTTCCCGCGGAGCGATGTCCTGCCAAATTCCAATCCAGCGCTTGTTAACAGATTATGACTGCTGCTTCGTAATGTGGTTCCGACCCACATCCATGCTACACTAACGTCGACATCGGTTTTTGATGGCATCGTCGACGGTGTTCAGTGTGGTTCGAGATCCAGTTGTGAGGCCACCATTCTCTGCAGATACACATCAATTCTCGTCAAGAGTAGATATTCGAATTTTAGTGCGTTGACTTATCTGATTGTACATATCTCATCAATGCATTTCGTAAACTCGCAAAAGCAGGCCAAAAATGCTTGATCCTATGTCGTTTTTTTTCGCTTCCGGAAAGCCATGGCTGTGAATGTTCACGAGGAATTTAATGAACGAGAAAAATTCTTCCAGCTTACTTTTAATTGAGTGCCAGCAATTTTCCACCATAAAACAACCAACCAGAAGTTTCACCTCATCACAACAATTACCCTTCCGACCGCCGGCAATCAGTTTGATTGAAATTTAATTACATCAACTTACAGAAACAACAAACGACCTCAGCCTGCGACAGTGATGCGACGAATGCAGGCCGACAACCCCTTGGCTATCACAACGAAATCCCTCTTCATTCACTCATTCATTCATTTATTCATTGGGGCAGTGTTATTCTAACGATTTTTCCGCCCTTTATTCTCGCTTTATTTTATTCTCTCGTTTTTCCACTTTTTTACGGCAACCAGGCTGAAATCACCCGCCCACGAAGCTCGCTGGCAGCAGGTGGAGAAGGAAGTGGACTCTACTGGGTCCTACCATCTGACCGAGACGGAGCTGATCTACGGGGCGAAGTTGGCGTGGCGCAATTCGTCCCGCTGTATCGGACGGATACAGTGGTCCAAGCTGCAGGTAAGTAGCTGTTGCGGGAGTCGCTGTAGTTGGTTGCGTTATTTTACTTTTCTTATGATGCACTGAAAATCCCACAAATTTGCTCAAAAGAAGTAGAAGAACGATTTGATAATTTGCTCATGGTATTGTTAGTGACTGTATTGTCATTCATTCAAAGTCTGGCAATTGTCTTCTTTAGCTATTGAAAGTTGATGAAGATGCCACCTAGGTGGATGAATCTGAGTTTTTAGTTTCATTTTATGCTATTTTTTCATTTTTTATTATGTTGTAAGATGCACTTATCTTTTGTCAATTTGTCGGTTTCGAAAGGGATGTTCAAATCCCAACAAAAGGATCAAAAACGTTATTGTCAAACCATTCATTGTTATAAATCATCCTAAAATATATGGCAAATAAAATATCGCGAAAAAAAAACCATTATTGTTGAGAAAATGACATCTTTATTATAGTCGTAGTGTAGCTAAGCATGGAAAAGACAGTTAAAACGATTAATTATTTAAATTGAGAGTCATACAGTCTTTATGTAATTAGCAGACGAACCTCGGAGCGCTTCCAGGAAAAACCTCTCATCCATCTCTGGTACTTATTGTACGGTGCCCGTTAATGGTGCGAAGGTGTTGGAGCAAGGTGTGTAAATTAAATGAAGAGCAGCATGAAGCGAAAATTAAATTATGCTCAAACTATCGTCCGGCGTTGTGTTCTTCGTTCGTTCGACAAGTTACCTATCGCTATATCTTACCAACTTTGGTTCTACTAAGGACCAAACTAACGGCGCCTTTTCAAGTGCAGCTTGTCTGTTTAAACATCAGAAGAGCGGTGACCCACTACCTATCGGATTCATTCAAGCGACGGTTCGGTGGGGTTAGGTTGGCTTGAAATGCACTTGAAGACTTCGCGAGCAGGAACTGGCGTTGGAGAAGGATTTTCTTTTGCCTTCATGAGGGGTAATCTTGGCTTCTTTTAAGAACCTGTCCCAAATTCAATTACGGTTGGAAGAGATTTGTTTCCAAGCCAAGTGCAGCAAATAGTGAAAACTAATTAGGATACCATTGTTGCTCCCAGTTTCCCAAGATGTATTTTCAAGGAAATGCTTTTGTAATTGATTTTCTGTTTTTGATTATAGTCGACTACCAATTAAACTCGTGGACCGCATCTTAGTTTTGTATTTGTATCTATAACATGGTCTATCTAACAAACAGTTCTAAACAGTTCTCGTCTACAAATGTAGAGCTAGTGGCAAAACTCCAACGAGGTCTGGGTGTTCTGAGAAAGCACATCACCATCTGGAAAATTTGTGTCAACGCGCCCAAGCTACAGGTCATTCTTCTTCTTATTGGCATTACATCCCCACACTGGGACAGAGCCGCCTCGCAGCTTAGAACATTGAACATTGAGCACTTCCACAGTTATTAACTGCGAGGTTTCTAAGCCAAGTTACCATTTTTGCATTTGTATATCATAGGGCTAGCACGATGATACTTTTATGCCCAGGGAAGTCGAGACAATTTCCAATCCGAAAATTGCCTAGACCGGCACCAGGAATCGAACCCAGCCAACCTCAGCATGGTCTTGCTTTGTAGCCGCGCGTCTTACCGCATGGCTAAGGAGGGCTACAGGTCATCATCTTTCCCAATTCTAAATCCTCTCAATATGCTCTGCCTCAGCCTAAGGTTTGTAAAATCTCCTTCAATGGCATTGAAGCAGACATTGAAGCAGCCGACTACCCAGGCTTGACCCTTGATAGCAAGCTGATTTTCAGGCAAAAGGTTCATAAAGAACGTAGCGAAAAGATTAGCAGCTTCTTCATTGGAACTAGCTCGAGTTTCGTTGTAGCTTACTTTATAAGAGAGGCGACCAGATAATTTTCACTTTTTTCGAAATTATGACGGATTTTCCTTCACATTAGTTTGGATACTAGAAAGGTAATCCTCATACGATGATAGAAGAGTTGTTTTGTACGTTGATTCCATATCAATATCAATAGAATATTGCTGTCTCTTTCGGATTTCGAGGATAAATCAAGGCCCTTTCGTATGTATAAAAGCATCCTGGTAAGAATCGGCACCGAGCTTTCCTAAGTCTGTTGCGAAGACATCGTAGCTCACAGGTCCACCATGGTTGGTTGTATGTCGAATGAATTTTTCGTCTCTTATGCAACGTACACACCAGTCAAGCAGTTTGACAAACATTGACTCCGCCCCCAAGAAAACGCTTCGGTTGCTGCTTTGTTTGAACATGTGTGAAGTTGTTCGAACAACCATTTGACAGTTGGCGGCTCGGTTGGAAAAAATTAAAACGGTTTGATTTTGGTTTGAATTGTCGGGGGTGGAGTCAAGGTTCGCCGAACATGTTTGAGCATTTGTAGTGAAGTTGCACAAACCCCCATATATTTTTTGATGGTTGGTGCTCAAGTTGGCGCTTCGGTCGTTCGTGTGTGATATTGTTGGTCGAATAAATTGATTGTTCGTGTCGCTGTTCGTTTGAATAAACGAGAGGTGGAGTCAATATTGGTCAAAATGCTTGACCGTGTATACGTTCCATTTCACACGAAGTCGTTGCAAACAGTTTGTCATAAAATACTGATAAGGCGTCATCGATTGATTTACAATGTTAGGAAAACTCATATGTGAATATCTACGTTATGTGGAAGATATTGATTTGGAAAATGGGTTGTAGGTCAATGCCCAGAGGACCAATCCCCAGAATCAGTTCCCCAGAATGGTATTTCCCAGAATTCCATTTCCCAGAACGACCAATTCTCCAGAATGATATTCCCCAGAATGCACCATTTCCCCGAAAAGAAATCCGCGGAATGACCCATTCCCCAGATAAAAAAAAACCCGAAAAACCCATGACCCGTTCCCCAGAAAAAGGTATCAGTCTTAAAAACTATGTCTTTCGCTGTCATTTCTATATATTAAAAATACTAGATACTATATTTCTATTTAAAAATACTTATATTGAAGCACGCATTTGCCCGGAGTAAGGCAAAACGTAACACGGTAGATCACTTTGACGTAGTGTGTTGCGGTGTAAGATCTACCAAACAGAGCCCTAGCTTAATCCATTTTCTAGCTAGGGCAATGAGTTGTGGTGGTTGTATGTCAATGCCCAGAATACCAATCCCCAGAATCAGTTCCCCAGAATGGTATTTCCCAGAATTCCATTTCCCAGAACGACCAATTCTCCAGAATGATATTCCCCAGAATGCACCATTTCCCGGAAAAGAAATCCCCAGAATGACCCATTCCCCAGAAAAAAATCCTGAATGACCCATTCCCAGAAACCAAAAACCCAGAATGACCTGTTCCCCAGAAAAGGTATCAGTCTAAGAAACTATGTTTTTCGCTGTCATTTCTATAAATTAAAAATACTAGATACTATATTTCTATGCAAAAATACTTATATTGAAGTACGCATTTGACCGGAATAAGGCAAAACGACATATGCTGCCTTATTTTAAAGCGCGCATTTGCCCGGAATGGAGCCCATTTGATATGTTCGTTAGGGCTCACATATAATACGAAGGAGCATATAATCAATTATACTCGTTGTTCATATTGGGGGAAGCCCATATGGCATAATGCAGTTTGGCATAAAGCCGTTTGGCATAATGACCATTTGGCATAATCGTTGAAAAGAGTATGAAATGCAATGGGTCGTAAGAATATATGATTTCCATTTTTGGAAGTATGTATTTACCTGGAATAAGACAAAAGAGTAGATGACTCCTTTTTGAAAGTATGCGTTTGCCCGGAAAAAGGCAAACGAGTAGATAACTACCCGAGCAAAGCCTGACATCATAATGAGAGCAAAAAGAAAACATATTTTGATATCGACATCAAATTGAAATCATAAACTTAATCATAAACATAAACATCATATCATAAACATAAACATAAACAACACATCATAAACATAAACTTTGATATTTATGATTGATAACTTATTTAGGTATCAATTTGATGTTGATTTCTGAATAATATGAACTGATATTAAACTGATTACTTATTTCGTTATCCAAAACCAATATCAATATCAGTTTTCGATTTGCTCTCATTGACAGCAGAAATAGTTTTCAATTTGATGTCACAGTAAGATTTTTCTGCTATACATTTTGTTATTTTAACCGTTAAAACGACCAAAAGGATATCATGCTGAGTTATCAAAACTAGGCGATTTCACAACAACAAAATTAGTTATCGATTTGCTCTCCATCTTTGCTCGGATACTTCTTCAGAAGTATGCATTTGCTCGGAAAAGGTAAAAGAGTTAATCACTCATTTTTTTAAAGTACGCATTTGCCCGGGATAATGCAAAAGAGTAGATGACTCCTTCTTTAAAAGTACGCATTTGCCCGGGATAATGCAAAATATCAGATGACTTCTTCTTTAAAAGTATGCGTTTGCCCGGAAAAAGGCAAACGAGTAGATAACTACTTCTTCAAACGTACGCATTTGCCAGGAAAAAGGCAGAAGAGTAAATGACTCCTTCTTTAAAAGTATGCATTTGCCCGGAATAAGGCAAAAGAGTACATGACTTCTTCTTTAAAAATACGCATTTGCCCGGGATGAAGCAATTACGAAGTATTTAGACTAAGCTAGGAAACATTAAGCAAAGCTACAAATGCTTTATGGATAAGTAAGGCGACGTTCGGTAAAAAGTGGGGACTTAAGCCAAAAATGATTCAATGGATTTATACGGCGATTGTGAAACCCAGAATGTCATATGCCGCATTAGTATGGTGGCCAAAAACAAAAGAAAGGGTGGTGTTCGAGCGCGAACTATGCCTGATTTCGAAGGACTTTCTTCGCTGCCTTAGCAGCCACCGAAAAGCACTAAGTCCGGTATAAAACACACGCGGGAGTACTGACCAGGGGCTTGGGTCGCCACAAGCCCTTTGTGTCCAGGAAAACGCACTGGTTCTTCAAAAGTAGGCCACCTTGGCTCGTCCACCTTTTCACTAAGGTCCGACTGATGCACTTGACTAAAACACCACCAAAATTCCCACCGCGAAAGCGTAATTTGGATCAATTAATTTCCCTTGACCGTGATGTGTGATAGAGGGAATAACGACACTGAGATCGACCGTACGTCCGTTTGAATGCGTTTGTTATTTTGAACTGATTTAGAAGTTTGTAATATTGTATCTCCTACCTACTCAGCAGTCCACAGGCGGTGGACGCTGCTCAATATGCGCTCTTCTCAGCGCTCTCGCATGAAAGCAATACTAATTGAAATGTAGTTCAACAAATGGGGTAGTGTATGGGCATATTAATTAATGGAAAATATCTTATAACAATTTTGTTTGGTATTGTCGGGTCCGGCTCCAACATTCCGGCCACCTTGGAACATGTAGGGTTCCAACAATACAGCGTTGGATGAATTCATGTAGTTTTGGATGGTTGTGGTTCTTGTAGACATCAGTTCAGTGATCGCTCCGCCATAGATCCTCGCAGTTGACCGGGAACAAAAAAGAAGACCAGGTAGATCGAACGACTTGGCTTGAAAGGAATGGAACTGCAATTACCTGTGCTAAGCGCAGGTGCGCTTCGAGCAAGTTCTCCCTTGCGGGTTGCTCTACCTGGAACGACGGTTTCAGATGCTTGGATCCGGTGACGGCAGTAGAGCGATCTTGGCTACGGCACGAACGATGTCCTTTCCTGGGGCAGTGCGTAGAGTTACGACGCGGACGACCCCGTCCTTGCCCGGGTGCAGCTTCATAATACGCCCGAGTGGCCAGCTAGCAGGAGGGATGTTGTCTTCCTTCACGACGACGATGCGGCCCACCTCAACGGTGACCGGGGGATTGCAGCCTTTCGTTGCCCGTGACTGTAGCTGTTGAAGGTACTCCGGGTACCAGCGGGCCCAGATGTTCTGAAGATGCTTCTGAACCACATCGTAAACTTCCAGACGGTTGTCAGGAATCCCTCGAAAATCAGCATCGGGTACCGCTTGAAGGTTGGCCCCGACGAGAAAATGTCCTGGAGTTAGGACCTCCAGATCGGACGGTTCACTTGGCATCGGAGTCAGCGGACGGGAATTGAGGCACATTTCGACCTGTGCCAGTAGAGTCAACATCTGTTCATAGGCAATGTTAGTGTTGCCTACTATTTTCAGGAGGTGCTTCTTTGCTGACTTGACGGCAGCCTCCCAAAGCCCGCCAAAGTGCGGTGCACGTGGCGGAATGAACTTCCACCGAATCTCGTTCTCCGCACACCAATTGAAGATCCGATCCCGATCGTTGTTGTCCACCTTCAGCATCTGGTAGATACGGTTGAGTGCGTGTGACGCACCCTTGAAAGTTGTCGCATTGTCCGAGTGCAGCTCAGCGATTCTTCCTCTTCGAGCAACCACACGACGGAGGGCTGCCAGGAAAGCAGCTGTAGTGAGGTCGCTAACAAGCTCGATGTGGACGGCTCTCGTGGCGAAGCAAACGAAGATTGCCACGTAAGCCTTGGTTGGAGCACGATTGCGGACGGTTGCCTTCAACAGGAATGGTCCACAGTAGTCGACTCCACATACGGAGAACGGACGAGTTGGAGAGACTCGCGATGCCGGAAGATCTGCTGTGCTCTGCTGGACTAGTGTGGGCTTGCTACGAAAGCAAGTGTGGCAATGGTGGAAAACGGATTTGGACAAATTTCTGCCGCCAAGAATCCAAAACTTCTGGCGCAGTGTGGCTAGCAGGAGTTGCGGCCCTGCGTGCAGTAGCTTCAAGTGAAAGAAACTAGCCAGCAGAGTCGACAGCGGGTGTTTGGCAGAGAGTACGATAGGATGCTTGACGTAATCGGAGAGTGTGGCGTTCCGCAGCCGGCCACCGACGCGAATAATGCGATCTTCGTCGATGTATGGCTTCAGCCACTTCATGGCGGATGATTTGATGACTGGTTCACCGCTCGATAGGTGAGAGATCTCTGCAGGAAACGATTGTTGTTGAGCTAGCCGACACAGATGAAGTTCAGCAAGTTGCAATTCGTCGGTGGAGACTGGAGAAACGGTATCTTTGCGAATACTGAGTTGGTGGTAGCTGTCTGCTTCCGTTCGTCGCAGTACTGCGCGTGCTCGCAAGGATTGCAGGTATCGTAAACAGAAAGCAGTAACGCGACGAAGCTTGGAGAAACTGGAGTAACGTGCAAACAGATTGTCATGGAACTCGTTCTGTATGACGCTCATCGTAACGTATGACACATTGCGTTCTTCGGTGATAGTCTCTGCTTCTTCGTCGGTGGGAATGAGATTCGGCCAGTGATCTGAATCGAGTGATAACCAGATTGGGCCGTTCCACCAGCGCCTGCATTGTAGCATGTCCACAGGTTTGAGTCCACGTGCAATTTCGTCAACGGGGTTGTCGAGACCGGATACGTGCTTCCAGTGACTGGCATCGGTCGAGTGTTGGTTTTTCGACACTCGGTTCGCTACGAAAGCCTTCCAACGATTTGGAGGATATCGTAGCCAATGGAGAACGGTAGTGGAGTCCGCCCTAAAATAAGCGGGAGGTAAAATCTTCAAGGCGAAATCCACCTTCTCGAATAGCTGCGTTGATAGTCGTGCAGCACAGAGTTCCAGCCGGGCGATGGAATGTCGACTGGATAACGGCGCGACCTTTGATTTTGCCGTCAGTAGCTGAACAGATACTCCGCCACTGGTTTCTGCTCGTACGTAGCAACAGGATCCGTAAGCTCCTTGAGAGGCGTCGGCGAAGAAGTGGAGTTGGAGATTGACGGCGTTTGGCAGCGAAACAAATCGTGGGACACGAACTTCGCTCAGTAAATGTAGAGTGTTATGAAACGCCTTCCACTCCTCCTGTAGCTTGTTTGGGAGTGCTGTATCCCACCACAGGCCTCCCATTATGCTTCAGTGCCCATAGACGCTGCATGAATAGTTTGGCCACCACAATTGTAGGACCCACAAGACCAAGTGGATCGAAGATTTGCGCAATGTAAGACATCACTTTTCGCTTTGTCAGGACTATGGCCGGTGGAGGTAGTTGGACTTTGAACCGTAGTGCGTCGGTTCTCGGCTCCCACACGAGACCCAGGGTTGAAACTGCCTGCTCGTCCTGAAGTTCACGCAGCGGTTGAACGGCTAAATCTTCCGAAGGAACACCATGAAGAACTTCCGGAACATTCGATGCCCATTTCTTGATTGGGAAGCCTGCAGTCTTCAGCATCGATGTCACTTGTTGCCTCACTTCAATTGCAGATTCTACGGCATCAGCGCCCGAAAGGAAATCGTCAACGTAGAAATCGTAAATGACTGGATCTACTGCAGCTGGAAACTGGTGCCCATTGTCGCGTGCAATCTGCTGCAGAGTCCTGGTTGCAAGGTACGGAGCAGACGCGGTGCCGTAGGTCACCGTCTGCAGCTCGTAAGTGGAAATAGGGTCATTGGAGTTGGTCCGGAAGCGAATCCGTAGGAATTTGCGGTCTTCCGGAGAGTGGAGCATCTGCCGATACATTTTCTCCACGTCGGCGACAATAGCGACGCAGCGAGTGCGGAAACGCAGCACGATGGAGAGCAGATCCTCCTGAACGACTGGTCCAACCAAGAGTGTGTCGTTTAATGAATACCCGGAGGATGTCTTGCACGACGCATCGAAAACGACCCTAACCTTTGTAGACGTGCTTGACTCTTTGAAGACGGCGTGGTGCGGTATGTAGCAGTGCGGTTGATCGTCGTCTACCGGATCGACTAGCTTCTTCATATGCCCTAACTGGAGGTATTCGTCCATAAAACGATGGTATGCGTCCTTGGTGGCAGGGTCACGTTCGAGACGCCGCTCGACACTCATAAGACGGCGATCTGCGATATCCCTTGAGCTTCCTAGGACAAAATCAGGATTGTCGGTTCGAGGAAGACTGACGATATACCTTCCAGAAGGATCACGGGTGGTAGTAGCTACGTAGTGCTTCTCACAGCAATCTTCTTCAACGGATAGTGCTGGTCCGTCAGAGATATCCTCGATTTCAGAACTTCTGAAGGTAGCTTCTAACGGATCATCTTTCGTAGAGAGGTTGCAGATCCGAGGAATTCAATTGTGTTGACTGGATGCGTTGCCAGCAACAGCCCATACGAATGGCGTGTCAGAAAAGCATGGAAGTCCTTCCCCTAGCGGAATCTTTTGACTACTATGGAGCTTTCAGAAAGTTTCACTGCCGATAACAAGGTCCTGAGGGTCAGCGAGAGCAACCCTTGGTATTTTCCACGACCATATGTTGAGTGGTATGATCGGCAGCTGTGCCGAAGGTTTTCTAAGAATGAGGAACTGTAGCTTCGTCGAAAACTCCTGTGTTCTCGACTGGATGGTGGCGGTAATTGCACTTTTCACACTGTGCGTGGAGAGGCCGATCCCTGCTATGGATATGTCCACTTTCGAACGGGGGTTGAACAGCAGCTTTGCTAGTGGCTTTGAAATGAAGTTGGACATTGAAGCCGAGTCCAGTAAGGCCCTTGCCTGGTACTCGTGTCCGTGATCATCAACGACATTGAGGACAACCGTTTCCAACAAAACAGTATTGCATGCAGTTCGGACTGCCATGCTGACATTTGGAGGAGCGGAGCTCCGGGTGCCCACACTAGTGGACGGAGACGGTTGTTGAACGGGAATAGTAGATGACACGGTTGAACTCGATGACGACTTGGATAAAGCAGGATCGTGAAGCAGCGAATGGTGTCTTTCGTGGCACGTACGACATGAGTACTTCGACGTACACTTCTTCGACTGATGTCCACTGCACAGGCAGTTCCAACACAACCGCTTCAACGTGACGAATTCTCGGCGAAGGCGTACATCCTTCCCGAGGAAGATAGGGCAGTTGCGTAGGACGTGATTGTCGGAACAAGACAGTAGACATGGTGAGGAGGAATTGGAGGATGCAGCGGCGTTGGCTGCGAACTTGATTTTGGTGGGTTTTGGAATGTTGCCGGCCACCTTTGCCGACGGCGTTGGATGCTGATGGTGCTCGTAGCCTACTGAATTCAGCACTCGTACGCGCTGATAGAGGAATTCTACCAGCTCCTCGTACTTCACGTCATCCTGCGTACTAGTCTTCTCCTCCCAGGCTCGCAAAGTGGGTGGGTCCAGCTTGTACGACAAAATATTCACCAGCGGTGTGTCCCAGTGCTCCACAGGTTCGTTCAGCTTCTTCAGGGCCTTCACATGGCGCTGGAAATCGTCGATCAGGCTGTGGATGCGATTAGCAGACTCCTGCTTCACCGCTGGTAAATCGTAGAGTGCCCGGAAAAGTTGCCGCTTGAGGAATCTTCTCTTCCTTGGGCGGCATTGTCGGCGAGCACACAAACACAGGAAACGTACGGAAACGGTAGCAAATCGAAACGGATCTCCTTCCCGGCGCGAGCTACTCGTTTCTTCGCGAAACCGAACCGGCGAGGCGAACACACAATCGAACGAATCAGATCCTTCCCGTCGCGGTGTATTGGCCTTCGCGACGAAGAAATCGACGGGAGAGGGTTGTTTTAATCGAACGTATTGCTCCTTCCCGTCGCGAACAGACCCAATCCTACGCGGCAACACAATCAAGGGCGCGAGCGGTTTCCACTTGAATTATGTACCGTTTCCCACCAATTGCCACAATGACTTAACAAATTCGGAAAAAAGTCACCCAACTTTCATCAACCAAATGAATTTGAATTCAATTTGGTTGGAATTATCTTTCAATTTAACGCTACTGCAAGCCACATGCATAGAATAATGGAACTGACTCACCGGATTGTTGTTGCAGATGGTCGCTCCAATCCCAAGTAGTGATATTAGCTTCACCACACACCGGCAAACAGCTTCCCGACAACTGCTTTGATCGAAGAGGACGCCTTACCAGCGTCGAAAATGGCTTCGATGACGACGGCAATTGGGGGTTCAACCACCTGCTTGATGACCGCAGATGAACCCAAGATGGTCACAAAATGTCTTCTCCTGCACCAACAGAGTAGTGTCCGCCTTGACACTCTCTCAAGCGGAAAAGTTCTTCCACGAACACACCAAATTTTCTTCGTCCACTAATCGATCGCTTTGATTACGGGCTCATCAATTAGCCAACAACGTGTGGCTATCGAGGGCGCGCAATATCACTTTCACTGCGATCGTTTATTTGTTTCTCTCCACACACTATCACTGAGGTGTACCCGCCTTGGTAGCAACCTCCGAGCGCGATGGCGCTTGCTTGCCAATGTACAATGGCCACACAATTGACCAGCGCGTCTGGTCAGCACTTTGCTTTTTTCACCGGTACTTTACTTTATAGCACTTTCCGACCGCGGTTTGGCCTTCGATCCGGCTCAAAGGACCAAAAAATGTTCGAGCGCGAACTATGCCTGATTTCGAAGGACTTTCTTCGCTGCCTTAGCAGCCACCGAAAAGCACTAAGTCCGGTATAAAACACACGCGGGAGTACTGACCAGGGGCTTGGGTCGCCACAAGCCCTTTGTGTCCAGGAAAACGCACTGGTTCTTCAAAAGTAGGCCACCTTGGCTCGTCCACCTTTTCACTAAGGTCCGACTGATGCACTTGACTAAAACACCACCAAAATTCCCACCGCGAAAGCGTAATTTGGATCAATTAATTTCCCTTGACCGTGATGTGTGATAGAGGGAATAACGACACTGAGATCGACCGTACGTCCGTTTGAATGCGTTTGTTATTTTGAACTGATTTAGAAGTTTGTAATATTGTATCTCCTACCTACTCAGCAGTCCACAGGCGGTGGACGCTGCTCAATATGCGCTCTTCTCAGCGCTCTCGCATGAAAGCAATACTAATTGAAATGTAGTTCAACAAATGGGGTAGTGTATGGGCATATTAATTAATGGAAAATATCTTATAACAATTTTGTTTGGGTATTGTCGGGTCCGGCTCCAACAGGTGGTACAGAAGAAGTTGGGAAAACTTCAAAGATTAGCTACTCTTTCAATAACTGGTGCGATAAGAAGCACGCCGAACACAGCACTAGACGCTTTGCTCCACGTGCTACCATTGGATCAATTTATTCAATTAGAAGCAGAGAAGAGTGCTTTGAAGATCAAAAGAGATTCAAACCTCTTCGAAGGTGACCTAACAGGACATCTTAGTATTCTAAACAAAATAAGTATCAACTCACTGATCACAAACAACGATGATTGGATGAGAAGAAGATACAACTTTTATCGATGTTTTGATGTAATTAATCTTGAGCGAAGCACATGGACAAATGGTGGACCAAATCTTCGTTCAGGATCGATTGTGTTTTACACCGATGGTTCAAAACTGAACAATCAAGTTGGAGCAGGCGTGACTGGCCCAGGGACGAATATTTCGATTCCCATGGGAAAGTGGCCATCTGTTTTCCAAGCTGAAGTTCAGGCTATTCTTGAATGCTCTAATTTATGCATACGTCGAAATTACAGGCATTCAAATATTTGCATAATGTCTGATAGTCAAGCAGCATTGAATGCTCTGAAATCAGCAAGATGCACATCTAAACTCGTTTGGGAATGTGTTCAGTCACTCCAAACCTTGGGTAGTCGTAACAAGGTGAACCTATATTGGGTTCCTGGTCATTGTGGCATTGAAGGCAATGAACAAGCTGATATGCTGGCAAGACTTGGTTCATCTCGACAATTCATAGGTCCAGAACCTTTTGTGGTGTATCTGCGTGTTCTCTTAGAATGGAACTGAAATCTTGGGAACATTCAAAAATAGAGGACATTTGAAGAACACCTTGATTGCGAGGCAGTCTAAACGTTTCATCACACCAAACGTATTTATCACTCGCAAAATTTTAGATCTTTCAAAAAAGATCTTAACACATATACAGGTCTTGTAACAGGCCATTGCCCGAGCCGTTATCACTTGAAGCTGCTAGGAAAACTTCAAGATGATGTATGTCGCTTCTGCGGTATACATGTGGAAGACTCGGAACATCTGTTATGCCATTGTCCGGCAATTTTTAGAAAAAGATTACAGTTCTTCAACAGGGGGCTGATAGAACCCTCTGAAGTTTGGAGAACAAGTCCCAATTTGGTAGTGCGATTCATCAGAACCATAATACCGTACCGTAAAAAAAGCTAGGAAATGGTGCATTCTGGGGATTAGGACATTCTGGGGAATGTCTTTCGGAGGATGGAGGCATTCTGGGAAATGTCTTTCGGGGGATAGGGGCATTCTGGGGAATATCTTTCTGGGGATTGTGGTATTCTGGGGAATGGTTTTCTGGGGAGTAGTGCATTCAGGGGAATTCATTTCTGGGGAATCACTTTCTGGGCAATGGGTTTCTGGGGTATGACATACAATCGTTGTGGTAATTAAGGATTCATCGTATTTAGTCCCCGCTACCAACAGCAGTCTCAGAAATAAAACATAATTAATGTTACCTTGCAGACAGTTGAAAGACTCGAATTCCTCTTGTTTGAGGCTAAACTGTATGCAGCGGAAACAACTTTTCAAGCAATTAGTTAAAAAACCTCGGTACCCGTCCCTAGGCTGAACTGATTGCTGGAAAAATCGAGTTAGGGGTTTAAATACGTACTAACTCTTCTCGAACTGGTGAACAATGGTAGTGAGAGGAACACACGGAAGTTCTTATTACTGAACAAATTCTCTTGCTTGAAATGGTCTTGTAGACAGAGCTAAATCCGGGTTTGTAGCTTTACTGGTGATACTCTTGAAGCAAGACAAGGATGTGGCTAGGGCTCCGATGCATGGCCAAAACAGTATTACTGTTATGTTTTCTCAAGACAGGATTGATTTCCTATTGATAAGGGGCGCGCCTTCAATGGGATTGCTCTCTGTGAAGGGTCTAAATAGCGGGACCTTGTCATGGTGCTCTTGAGAAAACAAAACAACAACTGTATCGAAACCGATACTGCATTGCTCATCAATAGTAATGGAGTAATTCGACATGCACTTAAACACTAAGGATACGGGTAACGCTACAATAGATCTAATAACTGGTCGCAGTGGCACACCCGAACAGGAAAAAAAAAAAAAAAAAAAGGCAAAACGACATATGCTGCCTTCTTTCAAAGCACGCATTTGCCCGGAATGGAGCCCATTTTATTTGTTTGTTAAGGCTCACATATAATACGAAGGAGCATATAATTCATTATGTTCATTGTTCATATTGGGGGAAACCCATATGGCATAATGCCATTTGGCAAAAAGCCGTTTGGCATAATGCCATTTGGCATAACGACTTAAATGTCTAAAGGCCATTTGGCATAATTTGCTGGGTACCTCGAGGCCATTTGGCATAATGACCATTTGGCATAATCGTTGAAAAGCGTATCAAATGCAATGGGTCGTAAGAATATATGATTTCCATTTTTAGAAGTATGTATTTACCTGGAATAAGACAAAAGAGTAGATGACTCATTTTTAAAAGTACGCATTTGCCCGGGATAATGCAAAAAAGTAGATGACATCTTCTTTAAAAGTACGCATTTGCCCGGGATGAAGCAAAATAGTACTTGTCATAAGACGAGTTAGTACAATCCCATTGAATTCCACCACTTAATTGTATCTTGACAGATACGTATTTCGACCTCAAATGTAAGGCCGTCTTCAGTGTCTCGTACTTGACTCGACTTGTACGAGACAGTGAAGACGGCCTTACATTTGAGGTCGAAATACGTATCTGTCAAGATACAATTAAGTGGTGGAATTCAATGGGATTGTACTAACTCGTCTTATGACAAGTGAAGACATTCCACTAAAAAGCTCAAAATAATTTTCTTAGCAAAATAGTAAATGACTCCTTCTTTAAAAGTACGCCCGGGATGAAGCAAAAGAGTAGATGACTCCTTCTTTGAAAGTACGCATTTACCCGGGATAATGCAAAAAAGTAGATGACTTTTTTCTTTAAAAGCATGCGTTTGTCCGGAAAAAGGCAAACGAGTAGATAACTACTTCTTCAAAAGTATGCATTTGCCCGGAATAATGCAAAAGAGTTGATGACTCCTTCTTTAAAAGTATGCATTTGTCCGGGATGAAGCAAAAGAGTACAGTCGTGATTCGCTGGTTGGGAGCTTAATACTTGGGTCACTTTTTAGTTGGGCCTCCGCTGGTTGGGCCATGACCCAACTAAAAAGCAATCATACGTCAAAATGCAATGTAAACACTGAAAATGGGATTTGGCGTCACTGGACATCATTTGTGATGTTCAAGTCGAAATGCACGTGTTCAAATGGCTGTCAGTTGACCCAACTAAAAAACCGAATTCGTTAGTTGGGTCGAGGTTGTGGCCCAACCAGCGAATCGGGACTGTAGATGACTCCTTCTTTAAAAGTATGCATTTGCCCGGAGTAAGGCAAAAAAATAGATGGTTCCTTCTTTAAAAGTACGCATTGCCCGGGATGAAGCAAAAGAGTAGATGACTCCATATTTAAAAGTACACATTTGCCCGAAATAAGGCAAAAGAGTGGATGATTCCTTATTTAAAAGTATGCATTTGCCCGGGATGAAGCAAAAGAGTAGATGACTTCTTCTTTAAAAGTATGCATTTGCCCTAAAAAAGGCAAAAGAGTAGATGACTCCTTTAAAAGTATGCATTTGCCCGGAAAATGGCAAAAGCGTAAATGACCCTTTCAAAAGTACGCCTTTTTCCGAAAGAAGGCAGAAGACTAGATGATACGTTTTTCAAAAGATCGCAAAACTCGAAACGTATATGATTTTTTTTCTACGCATACGAATGGAATAAGACAAATGCGCTGATGATTCCATCTTTTAAAGCACAGGATTCCTCCTTATAACGAGAAAGCATGCACGCATTTGGTTGGAAGAAATCTTATGAGTAGATCATTCCTCCATTCAAAGTACGCATTTGAAAAAAAAACTTTAAAAAATCACATTTTTCAGGAATAAGGCAAATTAGCACATCATTTCTTCATTTAACTCATTTTAAATAAAATTTACCCATATTGGATTCTGCATAGTTTTTATGATTCTTTTAATTTGTATGCCAAATGGCTTGTATGACTTTTTTTTTTAACTAATTTTATTTGCTAATTATCTAATACATGCATTCATCTCTTAGACTAGGTGTTCCGTGTTTTCTTAACACTATCATCCTTATTTGCTATGTTATATTTTTAGTTATTATTAATACATTTCAATTGCCTCTGGCAGTTAGAATTTTTTCTCTGGTTGAATTGAACCATGTAGGAATTACAATGTTTTCAACTTAAACTAAACCTAACCTAATTTATACTAAGGGTACAAGGAGCTAATCGTTGCAATAGAAGATTGCAACGATTTTTGTCTAAAATTGGAAATTATTTTGTTGGACATTTGTTGCACTGTCTCAATATTAGAAATTCTATGAAGTTCATTGGTACTATACCACGGAGGCAACTTCAGAATCATTTTCAGAATTTTGTTTTGAATCCTCTGAAGTGCCTTCTTTCTGGTATTGCAGCAACTAGTCCATATTGGCACAGCATACAACATGGCAGGTCTAAAAATTTGTTTGTAAATCAAAAGTTTGTTCTTAAGACAAAGTTTTGATTTTCTGTTTATAAGTGGATATAGACACTTAATATATTTGTTACATTTGGCCTTCAATGTGATTTTTAAAAGTTAATTTTTGATCTAGCAGAAGTCCTAAATATTTAGCTTCGCTAGACCAATTAATTGGAACCCCATTCATAGTGACAATATGTCTGCTAGAAGGTTTCAAATAAGAAGCTCTCGGCTTATGTGGGAAAACTATAAGCTGAGTTTTGGAAGCATTCGGGGAAATTTTCCATTTTTGCAAGTAAGTGGAGAAAATATCCAAACTTTTTTGCAATCTACTACAAATGACACGAAGGCTACGCCCTTTGGCTGAGAGACCTGTGTCATCTGCAAACAAAGATTTTTGACACCCTGGTGGTAAATCAGGTAAGTCAGAAGATGTTATACAAAATGGGCCCCAGTATGCTGCCTTGGGGAACACCAGCTCTTACAGGTAATCTATCAGATTTAGAATTCTGATAGTTTACCTGCAGTGAGCGATCTGATAAATAATTTTGGATCAGTTTAATAATGTACAGAGGAAAATTAAAATTCATCAATTTTACAATCAAACCTTCATGCCAAACACTGTCAAATGCTTTCTCTATATCAAGAAGAGCAACTCCAGTCGAATATCCTTCAGATTTGTTGAGCCGAATTAAGTTCGTAACTCTCAATAACTGATGAGTGGTTGAATGCCATGGCGAAAACCAAATTGCTCATCAGCAAAAATAGAATTGTCATTAATATGAACCATCATTCTATTTAAAATAATCTTTTCAAACAGTTTGCTTATTGAAGAAAGCAGACTGATTAAGGATAACTAGAAGCCTCAGCTGAATTTTGTTTGGCTTCAAAATTGGAACAACTTTGGCGTTTTTCCATTTATCTGGGAAGTATGCCAATTGAAAACATTTGTTAAATAAATTAACCAAAAAGGATAAAGAGCTCTCAGGAAGTTTTTTGATAAGTATGTAGAAAATACCATCATCACCCGGGGCTTTCATATTTTTAAATTTTCTAGTAATAGATCTCACTTCATCCAAATTAGTTCCCAACGAAGGGTCAAAAACATTATCTTGGTTGAGAATGTCTTCGAAGCTCCGTGTAACCTGATCCTCAATTGGACTAGTGAGACCTAGACTAAAATTATGGGCACTCTCGAACTGCTGAGCAAGTTTTTGAGCCTTTTCGCCATTTGTTAATAAAATTTTATTTCCCTCTTTAAGCACTGGAACTGGCTTTTGAGGTTTTTTAAGAATTTTCGTTAATTTCCAAAAGGTTTTCGAACTGGGATCCAACTTCGAGACATTATTCTCAAAGTTGGTATTTCTCAGAATAGCGAAACGTTTTTTAATTTCATTTTGCAAATCTCGCCAAATAACTTTCAACGCGGGATCGCGAGTTCTTTGGTATTGCCGTCGCCTCACATTTTTAAGACGGATCAGTAGCTGAAGATCGTCGTCAATAATAATGGAGTTGAATTTAATTTCACATTTAGGAATTGCAATGCCTCTGGCTTCGACAATTAAATTTGTCAAAGATACGAGCGCATTGTCAATATCACTTTTGGTATCCAAAGGAATATTAACATCAAAATTCCTATCGATATATGTTTTATACAAATCCCAATCAGCTCTACACACTTAAATTTTTTCACCGATCTCGGCTGTGCAAATCTCGGTTAAAGTTCGTTAGCTGAAATAACGGCTGAATGAACGTATGATTACGGTGGCTCCTTTGAGTGCCGCAGTAAACAAATTGCTTTTTCAGCTGAGATATCAGCAGAAAGTCACGAACCGAGCGCTCGGCTGTGCGGATCTCGGCAAAAGAATAAAAAATGCCGAGCTGAACTAAGTGTGTATGATAATTAAAAGTAGAGCTGATTGGATTATAAATGGCTTCTTGTGAGATTTCAAATGTCACAGGAAGGTGATCAGAGTCAAAGTCAGCATGAGTTACCAATTGGCCACACAGCTGACTTGAATCCGTTAAAACTAAATCAATTGTAGAAGGATTTCGACTGGAAGAAAAACAAGTAGGGCCATTGGGATATTGAATAGGGTAACGGCTGTGTTTTGGACCGGGCTCATATTTTGGACCACCTAGCTGAATTTTGCATTTATATCACACAAAACTAAATAAAACATGCAACATTTAAATTTTATTGCAAAAAGAAACTATCCATAAGGTATCTCCTGCATTTGTTTCTTGAAAAATTTAGCAATTTTCAAGAATATTTTCACGAATTTACCCATTCCGGCTGGATTAGACCAAAACCAAGAAGACATTGTATAGTTGAAGTCAACTTTCAAAAGCTGTAAGTTTATTTGTACATAGATTTAAAACATGTGAATGATGTTGTTGACTTATTAAAACCTAATTGAAGCAGTTTCATATCTCGAGCAAAACATTGTAAGTTTAAAAACAGTATTCTGAGGCATGTCTAAAATAGGTTCACTTTTCATTGAGCCGAATATATTTTCGACATATCTTCTTTTTAAGTTCTAGATCTCTTAAATCTTTGTTTTTACCAACCATTTGTTTCTCTAGTATGAAACCTTTCATAAATTACTGTTCATACGACATTCATGAATTACCATTCAATGATGTAAGCCTTAGTAAAATGTCTATTAAACCAACATGTAACTGTTTTCATTATTTCCATACGAAAATAGTTAAGAAAACTACATGACAAGAACCAATCTTTGCTAGAGCTCTCCGTCCGTGCTGCTTGCCAATGCAACAGAGTTCCGCGTTCTACGATTATGTTTCGTTTGGTAAAAGAATGTGCAAAGAGTAAGAAGGATTTTTTTAGTATCTTTACTAAGGAGACTTTCAGCCCTAGGCTTGCTCGTCTCCGGCGAGTAAGGAAGAACCGGGCAACCCACTAATACCAATGTCTCAAATGAAACAGCTCTGGAAAACTACATAACAAATATGGCAGAATAGGAGTGACCACGTACATGGATCACGGCCATGGGCCACACGTTTGTTTTGCTTTGATGATGCTGTACCGAGTGGTACTGACATTGATATTAATTTCAATACCCTTAGATGGTAGATATTGTTCTAAGCTTTTGAGTGCTTATAAAAATGTATTGTTTAACAAGGACTTTAAGGATGAAAATGCCGAAAATGTTGGAGATCACTCATTTAATCTAATAGTACCATAATTTTGCTTGCAATACAAAATTATTCGAGTGGTCCAAAATATGTTCCTTAGGTGGTCCAAAATAAAAACAGGTGGTCCAAAATTAAATCTAACATATCTTCAAAATTTATGATAGTTTGGCTCTTTCGATGAGATTTACAACATTTTTATTTACAAATCCTACCTAGCATTCATTACTTTTTAGTTGCTTAGGCAATTGATCAAGCATTATTACAAAATCTAACTTTTATTTGAAAAATTGTTCGGCCATCTCCTAAAGTGGTCCAAAATACCTCCCTTACCCTAGTATAATATCCCGCAGAATAATCTTCAAATAAAATTTTGCCGTTGGAATTGCTTTGAGCATTATTCCATGAACGGTGTTTGGCATTGAAGTTACCAATTACGAAGAATTTTGATTTGTTGCGAGGCAGAATTTGAAGATCAGCTTTCAACAAATTCTTTTGCTGCCCATTGCATTGAAAAGGCAAATAGGCTGCAATGAAGGAAAATTGACCAAATTTTGTTTCAACAGAAACTCCCAAGGTTTCAAAAACTTTGGTTTCAAACGAAGAAAATAATTTATGTTTGATACGTCTATTAATGACAATGGCGACCCCACCACAGGCGCTGTCAAGACGATCATTTCTGTAGATAAAATAATTTGGATCTCTTTTAATGGAGAGTCCGGGCTTTAAATAAGTTTCTGTTATAATGGCAATATGCACATTATGAACTGTTAGGAAGTTGAATAATTCATCTTCCTTACCCTTTAGAGAGCGGGCATTCCAATTTAGAACTTTCACAAAATTATTTAGATCCATTAAAACGGAGTCCGATAACAATTTTTTGTGTGTACTTTATACCAACCTGAACAGCTTCTGGAATGGTATTTGCTTTGAACATTGCATCAATCATGTGATGCAATTGTTCAGTTAAAAAATCAAAATCGGAAGCAGTCATGCTACCTGAATCGGCAACATGACCATTATTTTCCGTTGGGACATGGGTATAAACCTCATTTTGAGAAGAGAAATTTTGCCTACCAGCAGCGATGTTTGCATACGTAGGTACATTCGAAAAATTGGAATTTACTGAAGTGCTTGCTACCCGTTGACGAGCGGCAAAATTTGTTTGTGAATTGTGGTGGGTATGAATTGCTCGACTGGTTTCGAAATTTGAGCGTTTGAAAAATTTCTACCCGTCGAATCTGGGATGCGATTGGAATTTCCCGTCATCAATTTTGCACGGGAATTCAAAACTTTTTTGCGTGAAGGGCATTCCCAGAAATTGGATTTATGATTGCCCCCACAATTTGCACATGTAAATTTATTGGAATCTTCTCTCACAGGACATGCGTCCTTGGCGTGAGAGGTTCCACCACAAATCATGCATTTAGCATCCATGTGACAATGTTTGGTTCCATGACTCCACTTTTGGCACTTACGGCACTGGGTGGGGTTTTGGAAATTTCCCCCAGGCCTGCGGAAATGTTCCCATGTAACACGGACATGAAACATAATACAGGCCTTTTCCAAACTTTTCATATTATTTAGTTCACTTTTTTTAAAATGAACTAAATAAAATACTTGAGAAATGCCCCCCTGGGAAGTACCAGAGTGGGATTTCTTTTTCATCCTAATTACTTGGACTGGTGAAAATCCAAGTAATTGAGAAATTTCAATTTTAATCTCATCCAGTGATTTATCATCACTGGGGAGACCTTTCAAGACGACTTTGAACAATCGCTCAGTTTTGTCGTCGTATGTGAAGAATTTATGGTGCTTCTCAGGACGGTCTTGAAACCTTGTTTCTTTGAAGGAAGTGGAGAATTCAGAGTCTCCCCCTTCCTCTTGTTTTTATTAATGCTCATGGCTGAGCGTGGAGACGTGACCTTCTAAGAGGTTTTTTTTCCCAGAACGGTGTCCATGCAGGATTCCCACCGCTTGTCGGAATTTTACTTCCGCAAACGGGTCCAACGTAAAACGAAGGCACGGGTCCTTGCAAAGATCGTAACGGGTACGTAAGTGGGTACAAATAGCGCTAAGAAGCACCGTTGAAATTAAAATAAAAATTAAAATAGGGTAGTATTAAAAACTTCCTTCCGCAAAGAGAGAAAGAACCGCACAGCACGAAAGCACGATGCGGTCTGAAAATCATTATGACTATTTTTCTTGCCAACCGGTCGTTATGTCAAATGATCTTTATGCCAAATGGGCCCTGGCGATTCAACTTGGTATGCCAAATGGCATTATGCCAAACGGACTTATGCCATTTGGAGTAGCCCCGTTCATATTTAGTATTTAGTCTAAGCTAGGAAATGGTGCATTCTGGGGATTAGGACATTCTGGGAAATGTCTTTCGGGGGATGAGGGCATTCTGGGGAAGGTCTTCCTGGGGATTGTGGTATTCTGGGGAATGGTTTTCCGGGGAGTAGTGCATTCAGGGGAATTAATTTCTGGGGAATCACTTTCTGGGCAATGGGTTTCTGGGTATGACATACAATCTGGAAAATGTATTGGAGGTAACCACTTTCCCTTCGATGGGACTCGAACCCATGACCCTACAGTACGCTAGACTGGTGCTTTAACCAACTTAGCTACGAAGGACCTCCGTCGGCCTTCGCAACCAAGCGGCTACTGAACGAGCTCGAGATTCCCAAATTGGACGCATAGTCAAATCACTCGCAATCCATTTCTCAAGCCAACACTTCCACATGTGTATAGTACACGTCCACATTAGAGGAGCGTGAGTATTTAGAATGTCTGGCGACTATACACATTCTTCATCAGCAACTGTACTGATCAAGTGATGTTGTGTAAGCTATTTGCCAGTCGGTCGTCAAGCTCAGACCCGACCGCATTGCGTAGGCAAGAGCACGCAACTCAGGTTCAGCCTACGCAAGCCTAATGTGATATAAAATGCAAATAAAATGTGATTTCAACATAGCAGAAGCCTTATTCAAGGAATCTTTGCAGTAAGGCCTCACACATACAAGAAATCTCTAACCAAATGTCTATCGTCCAAAGTCAAATACATGTTCTTTGTGGTACTTATCATAGCGTACACAGTATATGTTCCGGATAATTCAAGAAATCTCTGGAGTAAGGCGTTAAGATCTATACGAGTAATTAGAAGTATATGGACTTGTTTCAAAATTAGTGCATGCTGTTTGTGATCCTTAGAATAAAATGTGATTGTTACATATGTTCTGCGCAATCCAAGAAATCTCTCGGTTAAGTCCTCACTCATACAAGAAATCCCTGGATAAGGGCTATATGCGTTACAAAAGGTGTATTTGGCTAGTTTCCAAAATGGTACATCTTTGTGGTCATTAAAATTTGTGTGTTTTTTGTTGTTGGCCGCATGAGGGTTAAAATGGAACTGTACTAGAAGATCGAGGGAGAATATTCACCTTAGTTACTTTCTTTAAATACTTTCTGTGAGGTTTACGTATATTTTTAATCGATTCATGATTATAATCGACTGATTCATGTTCAAGCAAGAATAGATTATTCGGCATGCAGTCTTTGAAGGTAAGCTGAACGTTTTTTATTTAATCATTGCCGACGTTTCGGTGTTGGGTTTACACCTTCTTCAGGGCTTGATTACAACGAATTTTGTAATCCAGCCCTGAAGAAGGTGTAAATCCAACACCGAAACGTCGGCGGCGATGATTAAATAGAAATCCTTCATCTTACTTTCAAAGACTTCATGCCGAATAATCCATTCCTGCTTATTCCTGGTGATTATACAATAAAGCCAGAAATCGGCCATTTTGTAAACCACGTGCTTTTCGAATATTTTTGTTTAAGAGCACGAGATGAAAGAACCATAACGCGTATGGGGCTGAAATAATGGTAGATCGTTTGCTTAGTTATGCTGACCAATCATAATTTGAGTTTCGGCACTGTACGAAAACTATTACGCCAGATTTGGGCTTTTGGAAATGTATGTAGATAAACTTGTGGTGAATTTGAAATTTACCACGGGCTTCATTCTACAATCACCTTAATCGATTCATCTCGTTTGTGAATATCTGGCAAAAGCCATTCTTTAAATCATCCTAATAGTTATGCGCTAATTCGTCCATGGTGCTAGTATCCGTCATATCAAATTCTAAATCACTAAATACTCGCGAATCGTAAACTAACATAATAAACTAATCATCTGGCGAGATAAAAAAAGTGTACACTACGATCTGCATTCATTTAAATTACATTCCGGTGTTACTTACTTGAAATACAGTTGAATTTAACTTTGCGACTGTGACTTTTTGCACAATTTCCTACGCTACCCGTGCGACGAAGGAAAATCCAGTTCGTTCACTGCTGTAGAAGACACGCAACACCGTCACCAAAATCAACGTAATTCACTGATTTTTACCGCACTTTTTCACATAAATTTCTCACTGCGCACTAAATAAAAGCAATGTTTATTGATCAAGTGAAAAATAATTGAAAAATAACTACAGGAAGGCGTTCATATGATATGTTTTTCAAACTTTAGAGCGTTTGAAATTTATTTTCTTCGTCGCCTTGTTTATAGTCGAAAAACGCGTTGCCAAACTGGCGGTTTGAACTGAAATAATCTTATGTTACACATCTGATAATACATCATACAGTCAATAAAAGTAGGTTTTTCAGCTAGCGTAATAAAAATAAAGTCTTCCAAATAAATATTTTTCATACACACTCGTTATTCATACTAAAATTTCCTACTATTCCAAAAGTTTGAAACAGGAGAAATAATTTCATAATAGAAATTTGTTGGCAGCACTACCCACGTACATGTTAAGCATGTGTGTTGGTTGTTTGACAGACTGAGGCATTTAACTTAATGGCAGCACAATCAAAACCATTTTTATGCGGTCGAAATGGGATTGCACTGAGAAATTTTTGTTAACTGGAACCGAAATCAACTTTCAAATTTGACTTTCAAAATTGACTGAAATGATAGTTATTCTGCATGAAGTCACAGATAAGTCATCCAGTTATCCAAGAAATGGCCTGAGCTCAGGAACAAAAATTTGCAGTCCTGTTTTAAGTATGGTACATGCTCCTTGTGGTACAGAGAAAGCATACGTAGATGATCAATTTTTCGATTTCAAATATGGAACATGCTCTCTGTAGTACAAAGAACAGAATGTGTTCACAGCATATGTTCTTGGTCATCCAAGAAATCCCTGGAGTAAGGCCTTTCGATCTACACGCGTAACTGAAGATCAGTTTTCCGGTTTCAAATATGGTACATGCTCTCTGTAGTACAAATAACAGAATGTGTTCTTAGCATATGTTCATTGTCATCCAAGAAATCACTGAAGTAAGGCCTTTCGATCTACACGCGTAACTGAAGATCAATTTTCCGATTTTAAATATGGTACATGCTCTCTGTAGTACAAAGAACAGAATGCGTGCACAGCATATGTTCTTGGTCATCCAAGAAATCTCTGGAGTAAGGACTTTCGATCTACACGCATAACTGAAGATCAGTTTTCCGGTTTCAAATATGGTACATGCTCTCTGTAGTACAAAGAACAGAATGCGTTTACTGCATATGTTCTTAGTCATCCAAGAAATCCCTGGAGTAAGGCTTTTTAATCTACACGCGTAATTAAAGATTAGTTTAGTAGTGCTCTCTTCATAATGGGTACATTTCATATTCAGAACAGGCCTTTGGATTATTGGTTATGCGTGTCGACCTGAAGGCCTCCACTTCAGGTATTTCTTGGATATCCGCAAACGGCTTTCAAACGCAGATTCTATCATATGTACCACAATGGGCACATTACATTTACAAAACAGGCCTGTAGATCATTGGTTACGCATGTAGATCCGAAGGCCTTCACTTCAGGGATCTCTTGGATATTCGTGAAGATCTTCCATACGCACATTATATCATATGTACCACAACGGGTACATTACATTTACAAAACAGGCCTGTAGATCATTGGTTATGCCTGTAGACCTGATGACCTTCACTTCAGGGATTTCTTGGATAACCGTGAAGATCTTCCATATGCAGATTCTATCATATGTACCACAATGGGTACATTATATTTACAAATCAGGCGTGTAGATCATTGGCTACGCATGTAGATCTGAAGGCCTTA
Organism: Armigeres subalbatus; assembly: GCF_024139115.2. NCBI lineage: Eukaryota > Metazoa > Arthropoda > Insecta > Diptera > Culicidae > Armigeres > Armigeres subalbatus. Next base: position 437,146,293 of record NC_085140.1, on the reverse strand, counting down.
ACTTCAGGGATCTCTTGGAAACCGTGAAGATATCATATGTACCACAATGGGTACATTACATTTACAAAACAGGCATGTAGATCATTGGTTGCGCGTGTAGATCTGAAGGCCTTCACTTCAGGGATCTCTTGGATAACCGTGAAGATCTTCCATATACACATTATATCATATGTACCACAATGGGTACATTACATTTACAGAACAGGCCTGTAGATCATTGGTTATGCCTGTAGACCTGATGACCTTCACTTCAGGGATTTCTTGGATAACCGTGAAGATCTTCCATATGCAGATTCTGTTATTTGTACCAAAATGGGTACATTACATTTACAAAACAGGCCTGTAGATCATTGGTTACGAGTGTATATCTGAAGGCCTTCACTTCAGGGATCTCTTGGATAACCGTGAAGATCTTCCATACGCACATTATATCATATGTACCACAACGGGTACATTACATTTACAAAACAGGCTGTAGATCATTGGTTATGCCTGTAGATCTGATGACCTTCACTTCAGGGATTTCTTGGATAACCGTGAAGATCTTCCATATGCAAATTCTATCATGTGTACCACAACGGGTACATTACATTTACAAAACAGGCCTGTAGATCATTGGTTACGCGTAAAGATCTGAATGCCTCCACTTCAGGTGTTTCTTGGATAACCGCGAACATGCTCCATACACATATTCTATTATATGTTTCACAATGTACACATATCATATTCAGAACAGGCCAATATTGATTGAATTAATTTTATTTTTATTTAACACGGTATGATACCGCATAAAAAACTAATTTGGTGTACTTGTAGAAATCGCACACCAATACCAACAGATTTATTTGACAGCAATCCATCGAATTTTAGACTGGACGAATGAAAATTCTCATGGACGTAAACAGATTTTCATAAGACAAATTTAAAAATTTTGAAGGGTGTTTTGGATTGCCGATTCTCAATAAACTATGATTTGTTCAATGCGCTAATAGTACACAATGAAAACTAGAAACTCTAAAATACGTATTACATACAACTTAGTTAGAGTAAGTGGTTGGGATAGCGTATAAATTAGATTTGAAAACCAAGCACTACCTACTACGACGGGAATTAGCTCACTACCCTAGTTAAATATCTTTGAATATGTTTAAATAGATTTTTCAAGAAGTAGTTGAGGCTGTACTCCTACTTCAGTTTTCGGAATTTATGCGAATCGAGTTTCTTTGTGGGGCGATGGTAGCTGTAGTCTTCTTTGCGTCGTTTGGTTAAGGCTGTGGGAAAAGCCAATTTTCTTACAATCTCCGTCCAGTCGGTCGGCGTGGGCAAAGATGAACTCGATGGTCTGCTTACGTGGGGTTGTGGGAGGATTAATTCAAGTATGCAGCACCAGGTGGTTTGTAGCTTGGGCTACCAATCTCGGTGGTTAAAATTCAGTCGTGGCATGTAAATTAAAATGGTTTGGGGTTTTCTTTGAGTCTCTTTTATTCGTTCAGCCTCCGCTTTTGAAGGAAGCTCGTTTACGTGACATCATGGATTCTGAGAAACAATACTTTGCAGGCTGATTCCCGTGAAATTACATTTCCATATATATCTTAATTACCATTATTGGATTCCTTATTTTGATTTAACCTTCTGTCTGTGCTCAAAAAAACTTACGTTGTCTGTGCTCTGGGGTCAAATTGACCCCAAATTGAAATTGCTATAACTTTTTTAATGTTTAGTCGATTTTAGATTTTTGGGGCTGTTTCGAAAGATAATTTAATCATCTTTCAGGTCGTTATCAAAGATTTACTATTGGTGGGCGGGTACATCGTGGGGAGGGGTGTTAGTGAACAAGGGTACAAAAACAGTGATTTTTTCTGATTATTTTACTTATATCTGAAAATCCTACCCATTTTGAACTGCACATTTTTTAAAAAGATTATGCAGGAAGGCATGTGCTTTGGCGTGAGGCGTTGATAAGTTTAGAACTCGGCCGCCAGGTGGTGGTATATTTGAATTCATTATTTTAGACTACTCAAGAAATTCCGATATATAAAATTCTCCTCAGTGTGAATATTCTTATAGTTCAAATTTAAGAATTGGAAGAAGTGCTCATTATATTGAGCACCGCTTTGTAGTGCTAGACATCCTGAACAGTGTTACCGAATACAACTTGGGTGTAGGTATAAGGGATCTCAAGCTAAAGCAATATTTCATATATGCAAGAATATTGCAAGTACACTAGGGCCGCCTATTTGTAAATTTCCTAATTATTTATTCCGTCACATGACAGTCCATTCCCACCAGACGAACTTTGTTAAAGACGTCATCTCTACAAATTTCAAATTTGTGCGATAAGAATATTTACAAAGGAGAAAATTCCATATATCGGAATTACTTGAGTAGTCTAAAATAATGAATTCAAATATACCGCCACCTAGCGACCAAGCTCTAAATTAATCAATTCCTCATGTCAAAGCACACGCCTTCCTGCATAAACTTTTTGAAAAGGTGCAGTTCAAAATGGGTAGGATTTTCAAAATAAGTTAAATAAGCATGAAAAAACACTGTTCAAGTAACCTTTTTTACGAAAACCTCTCCTCGCGATGTACCCGTCCACCTATAGTCAATCTTCGGTAACGACCTGAAAGACGAATAAATTATCGTTCAAAACAGCCCAAAAAATCCAAAATTGGCCAAACATTAAAACAGTTATAGCAATTTCAATTTGGGGTCAATTTGACCCCAGAGCACAGACAACGTAAGTTTTTTGAAAAAAGGTACACTGTAGCGCATATTTTCAAGATTTTTCAAGCGAATTTGCACCTAGGAGACAGATCTCGGAGAGTTTTACCAAACTACCAAAAATTAGGAGAATCGGTTGAAAACTAAACAAATGGCAGTCACTCAAAGTGGCCTGGGGTCATATTGACCCCAGAGCACAGACAAACGGTTAATCTTACTTACAAACGTAATCTACTTTCTAACCAATGTCATACCATGACAAGTACAATGATCAACATCCTATTAAACATGTTTTCCCCCTTTGCATGCCCGATTTGCCAACGAAATGGATCGTTAACAAATCAATTTTCCGACATTCCATCCTATTGCATCTGGATAACTCCATTCTCGACCTGGATTATGTGTGCCGCTCGTCAATCGCCACCGACACGTCCTAATATCCCCCGTTTGGCGGTATGCCGGGGCTGCATCATCGCAAATCTGTGCATCTGAAGGTTTTCGACTGCCGCTACGTAACCACCACCAGCGGAATGTTTGAAGCAATTTGCAATCACATCAAGTATGCCACCAATAAAGGCAACCTCAGGTATGTACCATCTCGCTTATCGTCACACCGGCGGTGCTTTTGCGTTTGTGTCTTGCGATGCAGTCTTAGGTGAGAACCGACGACGACCAGTAAGTAGAGTTTATCCTCTTGTTTACAGTAGTGTGATTCCGGGTATTGCCTGTGGCAGGAATCTGGCTGGTTGCCAGTTCGTAGAACTGTCCGTCGTCGGTACGTGTGTGAAGCATTGCAAAGAAGCTCATCACAGTTGTAGCTACAGCAGAACGGAAAGCTTCACACTAAATAGATTGAATGGTAAGTGCTGGTAGTGCTTTCAATAGAACTGGAGGGTGAATATCTGCATACGTCGTGCTCGGTATGCCCCGGGGTCTACACTTACGGTAAAGCACATAAAAAATACTTTTGATTTGTTCCTTTTATGGCTTTTGTTTTTCACTTTGTCGCTTTGATTCGTGGACTGAAGTAGAATACTTCAAACTCAGCAAATGTTGGTGACCTTTAGAAATCAAATCAAAAATGCTCAATGAAAATATCTAATCTTTGAAGAACAGTTAAGCAGTTAATTTCAAATAGAAATTTCTTATGATTACATGCACAAGATTCAGATATATCTGTCAACACTGTATGTCTGACTTACTGGTGCAAATTTGCTAAATATTTCAAATTTGGCAAAAATCCGTCACTCAACCGCACCCTGTTACAGAATATTTCATCATTATTTTACAGCTCTTCTGTTCATCTTTTCTTTTGCTTTGTGCTATTTTGATTTTCTGCTCTTCTATTTTCTGTTTTTCTGTTCTTTTGTTCTTCTGTTCTTCTGTTCTTCTGTTCATCTGTTCTTCTGTTTTTCTGTTCTCCTGTTTTTCTGTTTTTCTGTTCTTCTGTTCTTTTGTTCTTCTGTTTTTCTATTCTTCTGTTCTTCTGCTCTTCTGTTCTTCTGTTCTTCTGATTTTCTTATGATTGTTCTTATGTTCTTGCGTTTCTCTGTTCATCTGTTCATCTGTTTTTCCGTTCATCTGTTCTTCTGTTTTTCCGTTCTTCTGTTCTTCTGTTCATCTGTTCTTCTGATTCTCTTATGATTGTTCTTATGTTCTTATGTTCTAATTTATTTATTTATTTATTTGTTACCACCGTCTCGAAAGAATTAAAAACTATTTTACAGACTGCACTTTAACCTAGAGCCTTAATACTATTTTAAACACATTTTTTGACATATTAAAATCAAAAACATCACTAACACTGTTGAACAAACGAAGACATTGATCAAATGGGTTGTTGTAACCATACACGGTTCTAACGCGGCGTCTAACGAATAATAGCTCTCGCTCTCGCAGTTGTCGAGAAAGAGCATAAATAGCTACGTTATCCAATAATTTAATGCAGTCGCTCAACAAGTCATAGATGAAAACTCGTTGCATATTGGTCCGCCTTGCAGATAGCGTCTCAAATGCAATGAGTTTGCAGCGGGCCGTGTAGTCGGGCAAATTATGTGGGTTCGACCATGGTAGTTTACGAAGGGCGTATCGGATAAAGCTACGTTGCACTCTCAATCCGAATAATCTGCGTTGTGTGATATGGGGACCACACGCATGCTGCATACTCCAAGATGCTGCGTACATATGAACAATACAACGCTTTAACTGCGTAGATATCATTAAAGCTACTGGTAATGCGTCGAACAAACCCAAGAGCTGCGAAAGCCTTTGCGATAGTAGTGCTTACATGTGTATTAAACCGAAGCTTGCTGTCAATCATTACCCCAAGGTCACGAATAGTCTCGACGCGTTCCAAGCTATCCAATCCGACCGAATATTCAAAATCAACGCGAGACTGTCGACGAGTAAATGTGATTGACTTACACTTTTTGATGTTCAATTCCATCCCGTTATCGATACACCACAACCTTAACTCCTCGATGTCAGCTTGCAGCGCGCAGCAGTCTAGGTGAGACTTTATGATTCGGAAAATTTTTAAGTCATCGGCGTATAGCAACTTTCCAGCTTTTAGTCGAAAACATAGATCGTTAATAAACAAAACAAAAATAAGTGGTTCCAAAATGCTTTCCTGGGGCACACCAGATGTAATAGCAAAACTGCGAGAATTCGTGCCATTGATGTTAACGAACGCCTTACGCCCAGTCTGATAGGAGTGCAACCACTCGGTTACCCAATGTGGAAAACCCAAATGCTTGAGTTTTGCAACCGTCAACTCATGCGGAACTTTATCGAAAGCTTTGGAGAAATCAAAGTATATAGCGTCCACTTGCTGTTTGCTCTCGATTTCCGATGTTAGAAAATTGGTGAACGCCATGAGATTCGTTGTTGTTGAGCGCTTCTTGACAAAACCGATTGTACGACAATTCCCCGAAAACCAATTCCCTAAATGCAATTTCCCCGAATACAACAATTCCCCGAATGTAACATTACAAACACATCTTGGCAATCGACTGTATGCGTCCGCAGCGGTTAAAGATGCGTTCAAATGTGTCTTATTGGACATTACCAGCGCAATATCCATCGGTGAAGATGGGCGTAGCCAGGAGTAGTAATCCTCGCTTTCGTGATTTTTATTTTTATTTATTTAGATTAAAATAAAAGATCACACCTTCCTTGACTTCTGATAGCAATTTGAATAAGGATTTCAAAAGAAAATCATGACACTAGTCTAAGACGAGTTTAGTACTCTCCATTTAATTCCACCAATTATTTTGATATCTTTGCAGATACGTATTTCGACCACAACTGTGTGGTCGAAATACGTATCTGCAAAGATATCAAAATAATTGGTGGAATTAAATGGAGAGTACTAAACTCGTCTTAGACGGTTGAATACATTCCACTAAAAAGAGCTTAAAATATGTTTTATGACACTAGTGTCCAATCTACAAAGTACACCGTAACTATGCTACGCTTATCAGCTTAATATCCTTTCGTAGTATTAGATGTTCTTGATCCTCCAAGATGTGTTTTTAAATTATAAAAATATCAGGGTAGAATGATTTCCAAGGTGCTTTTTGATCTATAATAGTCGAACAACGGCTGTGTTTCTTTTTAAAGCAGTATCGCAAACGGAAATTCCGATTGAAAGCGTTTTTGTAAATTTTTTTTTATCTTCGAAATTAAACTCCTGTTCTATAAATACCTTCTTAAGAAGTTTGAGGCAATGGTTGATGTGAATCCTTTTAAACAAAAAGATTGCGTTTGCCCGGACTAAGGCAATGGTGAATGTGATTCCTTTTTAACGCATTTGCTCGGACTAATGCAATGGTAAATGCGTCGCTTCTTTAGGGAGTGTTTCCCCAGATTATTATTGTTATTATTCTATCTTTAATAACACGTATCTGCCCGAAATAAGATAATATGGATGTAATCCATTCTTTAAAAGAAATCATTTCCACGAAGGCAATGGTAGATGTGGTCCCTTCTTCAGAAATAGGCGTTAGCTCGAAATAATGCAAATATGAATGAATTGAGAATGATAATAAGGATTAATGTGCTCTTTCATTTTGATGCCAATTTGGCAAGAATAAGGAAAAAATATAAGCAATATGTATTGAATGTACAATATTTTATCGAAAAACATTTCACCGAATTCATTTTCTCAGAATAGCATTAAGCTTTTTTTTCAGATTGTTCTAAAAATTGGCTTTTTCTTGGATAAGTGTAGCATAGCAGCAGTTTTAAAACATATAATTTCAATCTTTTATTATATCTGGTAAGCGCGCTCCTATAGTGAACGAATTATCTCTTCTTCTTGCTTTATTATGGACAGACGTTCTTTCTCGAGACGCTTTATACTGGATAGACGAGTTCATATAAAGAAGGCATTATCTTCTCCATTAGCATTACATCGGGTAGACGGGATCATTTAAAGAAGGCACTGTCTCATTGATTAACTTTATTTCAGACAAACGAGTTCATTTAAAGAAGGGCTATCTATCCTCTTTGCCTTATACCGGACAAATGTGTTCATTTGAGGAAGACATTGTCACTTCCTTTTGCTTTAAACCGGGCAGATGAATTCATCATACCAAGGATACTAATACATTTAAAGAAAGCAATATCTTTTCACTTTGCCTTGGGCTGTTTTTCAACTTAGTGTTCTACTAGCATTTCCACAGTTATTGAAAGCTTTCCCGTGCCTGCCAGTTGCATGAATGTCTTGTGGGGCAAGTGCAATGGACACACTGTGCTCAAAGAGCCTAAAATGCTTCTCACCCGGAAGCATCCTAAGCCGAACCGAGAATCGAACTCGCAACCTCCGGATCAGAAATCCTCCAATCGCTTTGTGCCGCACTCAAAAAGAAAAACATTCGGGGAATTGTTACATTCGGGGAAATGTTACATTCGGGAAATTGTTATTCGGGGAAATTGCATTCGAGGAATTGGTTTTTGGGGAATTATCGTTTTTATTATCAGACTAAGGCCGAAGTGGCCTGTGCTGCACATAAAAGTCTTCTCCATTCAGCTCGGTCCTTGGCTGCACTTCGCCAACCACGCAGTCTGCGGAGGGTCCGCAAATCGTCCTCCACCTGATCGATCCGACTTGCCCGCTGTGCACCTCGCCTTCTTGTTCCCGTCGGATCGTTGTCGAGAACCATTTTCACCGGATTACTGTCCGACATTCTGCCCGGCCCACCGCAGTCTTCCGATTTTCGCGGTTTGAACGATGGATGGTTCTCCCAACAGCTGATGCAACTCGTGGTTCATTCGCCTCCTCCACGTACCGTCCGCCATCTGCACACCACCATAGATGGTACGCAACACTTTCCTTTCAAAAACTCCCAGTGCGCGTTGGTCCTCCACGAGCATCGTCCAAGTCTCGTGCCCGTAGAGAACTACCGGTCTTATAAGCGTTTTGTAGATAGTCAGTTTGGTACGGCGGCGAACTCTATTCGATCGGAGCGTCTTACGGAGTCCAAAGTACGTACGATTTCCAGCCACTATGCGCCTCCGGATGTCTCTGCTGGTATCGTTATCGGCGGTCACCAGTGAGCCCAAGTACACAAATTCTTCTACCACCTCGATTTCGTCACCACCGATAGAAACTCGTGGTGGGTGGCTTACATTGACCTCTCTTGAGCCTCTTCCTATCATGTACTTCGTCTTCGACGTGTTGATGACTATTCCAATCCGTTTAGCTTCGCTTTTCAGTCTGATGTAGGCTTCCTCCATCCTCTCAAAGTTACGTCCCATAATATCAATGTCGTCGGAGAAACCAAATAACTGGACGGACTTCGTGAAAATTGTACCACTCGTGTCAATCCCTGCCCTTCGTATTACTCCCTCCAATGCGATGTTGAATAGCAGAAACGAAAGACCATCGCCTTGCCGTAACCCTCTACGCGTTTCGAAGGGACTCGAGAATGCCCCTGAAACTCGAACTACGCACATCGCCCGATCCATCGTCGCCTTGATCAACCGTATCAGTTTATTCGGAAATCCGTTTTCGTGCATTAGCTGCCATAGCTGGTCCCGATCGATTGTATCATATGCGGCTTTGAAGTCGATAAATAGATGATGTGTGGGCACGTTGTATTCGCGGCATTTCTGCAATACCTGACGTATGGCGAACACCTGATCTGCGGTAGAGCGTTCACCCATAAATCCCGCCTGGTACTGCCCCACGAACTCTCTTGCAATTGGTGTTAGTCGGCGGCATAAAATTTGGGAGAGTACCTTGTAGGCGGCGTTCAGCAATGTGATTGCGCGGTAGTTGCTACAATCCAACTTATCGCCCTTTTTGTAGATGGGACACACGACACCTTCCATCCACTCCTGCGGCAGAACCTCATCCTCCCAAACCTTGGTAATCACCCAGTGCAGCGCTCTAGCCAGTGCCTCACCACCGTGTTTAAACAGCTCTCCTAGTAGTTGATCAACTCCAGGGGCTTTGTTGTTTTTCAGCCGGCCGATCTCCTCCTGGATTTCCTGGAGATTCGGAGCCGGAAGTCGTATGTCCTGCGCGCGTGCTCCTAATTTCATTACCATACCGCCACCGTTGTCTGCCATATCGCCATTCAGGTGCTCTTCGTAGTGCTGCCGCCACCTTTGGATCACCTCACGCTCATTTGTAAGAAGGTTCCCATTTATGTCCTTACACATATCGGGTTGTGGCACGTGGCCCTTACGTGAACGGTTCAACTTCTCGTGGGTTATTAGCGCGGTACACCCAACCAGGGGATGGCAGATTTTAATACAGTTCTGCATAAGAACCTTACAGAAACTGTATAATAAATGGGCATATACAATTCTGTAAACTTTTTATACAAATATTGTATTAAAATAATACAGATTTGTATTATTTTAATACAATATTTGTAAAAAAAAAGCTTACAGAATTGTATATGCCCAGATTTTATACAATAATTGTCAGATTTGTTTTTTGGGTGTACAGTTCCTCCGTCTCTTCACGGTCTCGATCTTCCTGCTGCGTTTGTATCGTGCCTCGTTCGCCCTCGTGCGGTGTTGCAGCAATCTCGCCCATGCTGCATTCTTCTCCTCAACTAACTGCTCACATTCGTCGTCATGATGATGATGATGATGATGGTCCCGCCACATACCCCTACAAAGGTTTGAGCTAGACGATTTATCTTTAAGATAATTAATTGAATGATATAATAACAATTTAATCAGATTTGCAAAAAACAAAAACGATCTGATTACCATCACAGATATGAATTACTTAACTTTTCATTACTATTCAGCAAAAAAGGTAAATTAAGAAAAAAACTGTTGTTTTCATCTACAGATTCTCATAAGCATCGGTAGTGATACTTCGAGTTTATACTAAAATGCAAAACTTGTGATACCTCTCGCACAGATTTCAAAAGTTCCACCAAGAATCGCGTTTCATGTTTATACAAGACCACTTAATGTTTATCACTCGTAAGCATCAATAAAATTAATAATCTAAGTCGTCAACAAAACTAAAACTTGTGTTACCGCTCCGTCGATATCAAAAGTTTCGGTATCAACCACGGGAACAAAACTCTACCAGATAGCCCATTACTAATCCGAAGAATCATTCAAACAGTTGAAAATGCGCAAGACTGTACATAAATTTTAAAAATCATCCATATCTGCTTTGCGCGCGAGACTCAAACTTTTGTAGACTACACAAAAAAGGTCAAATTACAATTACGTCAATATATATAAAATCCATCATCATCATCGAGGCGAACAAAACAGTTTATCAGTGCCTCAATAAATAAAAAATACAATTGTCCAAACAAACAATCCGTAGGTCAAACTTCGTCAAGATACAAAATTTATTGAATTATAAAAAGTCAACTAAGTAGCTGCTTAAAAGGCAGCTTTTACGTGTGAAACACAAAGTCTCTTAAACTGTGATAGTGTAGTTGCATCGTTTGATATGTGTAGGCATCGAATTGAAATAATTGATACCTTTAAAAACAAAGAATTTTGTGAAGCTCCATGCAAAAAGTACGGTGTTCTTATATCTTCCGCGTTTCTAGTGTTATATCTATGAATGTCACTTCCTCTTTCAATTCGATCACACAAATATCGAGGCAGCAATCCGTTAATTACTTTAAAAATGAACACCATTGTCAAATACACAATTCTTTGCTTCACCGAGAGCCACGGTAAAGTATCCAACAAAAAAGTTGAGGAAGTGAATCTGCTACATCTCAAAATCAAACGCATAATCTTATTCTGCAAACGCTGCAATCTCGATATTTGTGTCTGATTTGTTAAAACCAAAATTAAGGACAAAAGTCCAAGTGAGGAGAGATGATTGATTTGTACAACTGTATTTTGCTAGCAATATTTAATTCGTTTTCAGTCGACAGAGGATTCCATACTTCTTGGCTATTTTCTTGATGACATTGTCAATGTGTTGGTCAAATTTCAATTTATCATCAATAATCACGCCAAGATATTTAATTTCCCGTACGCGATCAAGTGTCTCGTCATCAATTTTCACAGAGACATTATCTATTGAACGATTTCGCGAAATAATCATATACTTTGTTTTACTAATATTCAATTTCAACTGTTTGTACTTCAACCATCTACTTAAAGAATGCAAATCTTCATTCAAGCGTTCAATCGCATCTTCTAAGTCTCTAGCTGCAATGAATAACACAGTATCGTCTGCAAATAAGTTTATATCACAAAAACGTAAAACCCGTCGCATGTCATTTATGTACATAATAAACAAAAGGGGCCCAATACACTTCCCTGTGGCACTCCTAGGGTGTTCTCCACGGGACGAGATACAGAATCATTAAAAGCAGTCCGTTGAGTTCTGTCAGACAAATAGCTTTTAAACCAATTGTATGCAGAACCCGAAATTCCAAAGCGCTCTATAGTTTTCAACAATAAGGGCCTAGAAATTGTCTCAAAAGCGCGTTTCAGATCCAAGAACACAGCAACAATCGTATCTTTACGCTCTATGCTTTCTTTCCATTTAGCTAATACCAAGTTCAAAGCGGTTTCGCAGGAGTGACCCTCCCGGTATCCCGATTGTTCCGGTATTAACAAGCTATTACTATTTAAATACATAAGTAGCTGGCCTTTCACAACAAGTTCTAAAATTTTCTCTACTGTGTGCAACATGTTGATGGGACGAAACTCTTCGGCTTTAATCGTTCCAGCAACTTTTGAATTGGAATCACTAACGATTCCTTCCAAACTTGCGGCACGTGCCCAGTTTGCAATGATTCATTTATCAGGTCCAGCAGGTTGTGTCCGATGACATGAAAGCAATCTTGTATAATTTTAGCATTAACATTATCAATACCAGCCGTTTTTCCTAAATTAAAACAAATCGTTTCAAGTTCTTGAAATGTTATGGGGTGAAAACTTTCGAATCTTAAGTTACTGTTGACTGGCTGTTTTATTTCGTCAGGTTCATCCACTAACTCGATAGATCGGTTAATGGTTGAAACACTGTCGACAAAATAATCATTAAATTTAGACGCAATTACTTCTTCTGACTCTTCTAATGTGCCATTAAAAGTTATGGATCGCGGTTTACAAGAACTAGGTTTTAACAAAGATTTTAATATTTTCCATAACTCTTTGCTGTTGTTTTGATGCTGATAAATTTTCCTCTGAATATATTCGCATCGAGTATGCTTTAAACATTGCGAATATTTATTCCGCGCAACCTGGTACCTATTCCAATGATTTTCATTATTACTTTTACGACATTTTTTGTACAACTTATCTCTTTTACGTTTAAGACGTTTGAATTATTTAAAGTTACTAATTTCTGTTCAACTAATTGATTGGTACAGGATTTTAAGACGCTCGTGATAACAGCTGCTCTTTGATCTAAATTACCAGTATTTTCTCGAAAATCCACGTTTGTTTCGATAAGGCTCGTAATTGCTTGTTTCGAATATTTTCTCCAGCACTTAAGTTTTACCAAATCGTTATTATTACTACTGTCATCTGTAATGCTAATGACTAGTGTTTCATGATCGGTTACTTTTAAATCACAATTCGTAACACTAGTGACAGAATCAAAGTTAGAGTAAACATGATCAATCAAAGTTCTACTGTGCCGAGAAATACGCGTATACTCATTTACTTTTTGTTTTAAATTAAAAAGTCAACTAATCGCTTCAAATGATTCGAATTTGAATCGTCACACCAATTGATATTAAAATCGCCAGCAATAACATTTAATTTACTAGGATCCATAAACGACTCTAACCAGTTTTCAAAATTTCCAAAAATGCTGGTCATTAGCACTGGGAGAGTGATATAAAATACCGTAATTACCCAACTTCATGCCACGTACAACTGCAATGCCTAAGAACCAATTGCCATCGCAAACTTCGTTCAATTGAAGCTTGAACTGAACTGATTCTTTGACATAAATAGCAACTCCGCCGGTGTGTCTCGAATGTGATAGACAAGCAGCAACACTATATCCCGGAATACTATATTGATCAAATGCTTCTAAGTTAACAATATGAGTTTCAGATAGAAATACTAAAAGTGGACGTTTATCTTCTACAATCTTACGTAGTGCAACGTAGTTTGTAGACAAACCAGCAATATTCAAATACAAAATATCTAAATTATTCACATTTCTACTGGAACTTGGTTGCTATTCATTGAAACGTAAGCTGCTCTTTTACGATCAAATAACCTTTTATAAACTTTACACTCAGTACTAAATGCTCCGTGGTTTACGTCCAGATTCATTTTACGTTCTTTATTCATTTTCAAACAATTGATACATTTCAAAGCAGTTGACGTGCAATCAGATGTTTTGTGACCTTCACTGCACTTAGAACACGCAATACTATTCTTGCATTCCGTACTCATGTGCCCAAATTCTCCACATTGGAAGCATCTTAGAACACTAACTTCCGGGAACTACAAGGCACCGATCAAACCTTATATTCACTTTCTTCGCGGTCAGCAAGCAACTATAAGTATCCTTATCGACTTCAATCACAACATTGTATTTGTTGTACTTGAAACGCGGATTTTCGTACGTCCTGATAACCTTTACTTCATTTATAGCGATGTCTTCATTTTGATTTTTAAAATCTCGATGAAGTCATCGGAGGATAATTTATCGCACATGCCCATCACTTTAAGCCTTGGCACCGAAGTGGGAACAACAGCATTATAGCTTTCACCCAGATCACTTTGAATGCCATCTTTCACAACATTTACATTGTATCCTGTTGCACACTCAGCAATAATAGAGCCGTCTTTCCCGTTCCTAAAGTTACTGATTTTGTGTGTTTTTGGATCTAATTTATCGTTCAAAAATTTCCGAGTAGCATCACTACTCTGGTTGGACACAATAACCGGACGAGCCTTACGTTTAGTTTTCGCTTCCTGTGAAACAGCGATTTTATTACTAATTTTAACTTTATTCCCAGCTTTCTTTTTTACAACATCCGCGAAACTAACATTCTCAGTCAACAAATTCTCTGACGCTTCATTAACATCATCCTGAACTTTACGCTTTTTAGGTCTGGGAGTCTGACCTGGCTCTGAGGCCGGACTTGAAGTACCATGCATTACATTCATTGCAGCCAAACTTTTATTCGAATTAAATTGAAAAAATGAACATTTCATATTTTCCAACTCTTGACCAACAGATTTTGGAAGCCACTAATAGCCTCAACCAAAACGCAATTCAATTTATTTGCCAATTGTTCCATACCGAGCTTCAACGCGCTATCTATCTGGGCAGCAATGTGATCTCGGATACCACCAATCGAATCGGAGAGAGAAGAAATTTTCTTCATCTCTTCCTCAATACGGGTAACATCCGACACCTTAACATTCTGCCCGTCGCAAAACCGACTCGACAGACAGTCCGAACACTTGAATAGCACATTTGCGTTCTCCGTTATCAACCTCGCTGCTGCCTTATTCTCGATAGGAGAACAGCGGGCGTGAAAGTGCTTATCGCACTGACAACAACACAGCGGAAAATCGTTGATAGCGATCCCCACTTTGCACTTTTCGCATTCCATTATCGCTACACAGCAGTGGATACCAATATGCAAAACACCACACAATACACAGAGATAGAAAAATCAAAGGTGCAAAAAAAACGACAACGACAGCTTGCCGCACGAAACTATAGGTTGTACTACGGCTTCGCGGGATGCTGTGTTGGGTAATAAATCACAAAATTAGATATAATTAGGCACAGAGATAATATATCTCCTACTTATCCTGATATAAAAATACTTCAGGCACACTTTAGAAACTAATTTCTCGTGGCACAAGTACACTTTCACACGTAATAATTATATTTTTATCACTGCACAGAGGCAAACAAACTATCATGTCCACCATCACCACAAGAATTGGATCATACCAGTCGTTTCTCTGATCCGGAGCCACCGTGCCTAGTGCAGCGGTTGCGGTGCTTCCAATGGCGGATCGAATATCTCTCCAGCCATCTTCAAGAGATGCTGCGCCTAGCTGCTCTTCCGTTGGGTGTGCCACTTCCAGCTGCTGCGCGTAGTCTTGGGCTAGCCTGCCGTCTTGTAGCCGCCCAATGTTTAGCTGCGGCGGACGACTCCGACGCGTGTTGATCACCGTCGTGAGTTTTGAGCGCAGGCATACTGCAACGTGGTAGTGGTCGGATTCAATATTCGCACTGCGGTAAGTGCGTACGTCCGTGATGTCGGAGAAGAATTTACCGTCGATTAGAACGTGGTCGATTTGGTTTTCCGTTACTTGATTAGGTGATTTCCATGTGGCCTTGTGGATATTCTTGCGGGGGAAGAAAGTGCTTCGGACTACCATTCCGCGGGAGGCTGCAAAGTTTATGCATCGTTGGCCGTTGTCGTTCGATACGGTATGCAGACTATCCGGTCCGATGACCGGTCTACAGGAATTATCGTACAATCGACAAAACCATGTTGAAACTCAGAAAGCAACGGTAGCGCAGCATTGTAGAGGATCTTATGAACAATTTCTTCAAACAATTTAGCCAGGCTGCATAGTATGGGAACTCCGCGATAGCTCTCAACAGCGTGGTTTGACCCGTTTTTGAAAATCGGACAGATTGAGGCGGTCTTCCACAGGTTCGGGAAAGTGTGATGACGGAGCGATTTATTGAAAATCAACGTCAACGGCATTTGCAGAGATTCGGCGCATTCTCTCAAAAACAATGGTGGAAGACTATCACTTCCCGGACCCTTGGAAACATCCAGCTTACACAATATGGATGAGACGTCATCGTGAGTAATGTCGAAAAGCGGAATATTTAAATTCAAAGCTGGGCAGTCTTTCAGCTTATCAGGTGAGAAAACTGGAGTGTTAGCTGTACAGCTGTTAGCTGTTAGCTGTACACATTTTCGAAAAAATCGTCAAACAGGTTGGCTAGTTCATCCGGAGAATCTGTCGTCCTTTCGTCAAAAGTAATCTCAGCTGGAAATTGACTTGACCGCTTTTGGTTACGTACAAACTTCAAAAAAAAGGAAGGATCTTGCTTCGCTGTCGTCTCCATAAGGAAAATGTAGCTACGGTATGATGGCTGGCGTTCATTGTAATGGGCTTCAATTGTCGCGGTTCTCAAGTAAACGCGCTCGAAAATAACGTTTACGAGACTTGCGAAGGTGCTGCAACTCTGCAGACCACCACGGCTGCTTGAATGAGTTTCGTCTGCAACGCCTACCTTGAACATGTGCATCCAGAATGCCATACAAAACGTCCGTAGAAAGTACATACAGTGTCATCAGTGTCCTTGTTGCGGAACAGTGCATCCCAATCGATGTTTGAAATGGTACTATTCAACTCTAGAAAATTACAGCGTTTATAGTCGAACTTGTCAATCCGATTCTGTGTCGAGCTGGGAAACTGCATGTCCGTACCACCAAAATCGATGCGAAGAACGAACGGTTTATGGTGGCCGTCAATACGTAGGAGAGGTAACGGCGGCTCAATTAGCTCAACTTCGCTTGGTTCGTTAACGAAAGCTAGATCTAGTATGCGTCCGTTCGAATTAGATATGGCGTTAATTTGGTGGAGTCCGGAAGCGATCATCGATTCAACTAAACAAATTTCTTGTTCAGAGGAAGCATTTGATGGTAACAAACTGTTGACATCTTCATCCTCCTCCCAAATCAGCAATGGTAGATTATAGTCACCCACAACGATGAGTGTGTCGGAGTTCGAAATCTGTTCTCAAAGTTGTTCAATTGCAGAGGAGTGCGCAAAGTACAATGCTGGTGGCGAGTTCGGTCGGAGATAAATGCCACATATTTATGTTCTTATGTTCTTCTGATTTTCTTGTTTTCTTATGTTCTTATGTTGTTATGTTGTTATGTTGTTATGTTTTTATGTTCTTATGTTCTTATGTTCTTATGTTCTTATGTTCTTATGTTCTTATGTTCTTATTTTCTTATGTTCTTATGTTCTTATGTTCTTATGTTCTTATGTTCTTATGTTCTTATGTTCTTATGTTCTTATGTTCTTATGTTCTTATGTTCTTATGTTCTTATGTTCTTATGTTCTTATGTTCTTATGTTCTTATGTTCTTATTTTCTTATGTTCTTATGTTCTTATGTTCTTATGTTCTTATGTTCTTATGTTCTTATGTTCTTATGTTCTTATGTTCTTATGTTCTTATGTTCTTATGTTCTTATGTTCTTATGTTCTTATGTTCTTATGTTCTTATGTTCTTATGTTCTTATGTTCTTATGTTCTTCTCCAAAAATGAACTGAAATTTAATATTAAAAAGGAAAGGCCGGTTATTGAGCATTATGTGGGATATGAAGCATGCAAATGCTTGAATAAATTGATTTTTCTAGTACGAGATTATGATATTAGCTAAACAATTTTCTTAAAATAGGATATCTCATCAACCTGCTCTGCCCACACAAACATAAAGCACCGCAGTAAATTACCACTCAACTCAATTTTCACGCATTGAACCCTCCCGCATTTCCCCCCATTCGTTACTCGCAGATCGGCCATAACGATATTTCCGCAACGGACGGACGGCACGCACGACTACCGAATCTGGAACTCGCAGCTCATCTCCTACGCTGGCTACAAGGGCCAAGACGGTAAAGTTGTCGGGGACCCGATGAATGTCGAATTCACTGATGTATGAAATTGAAAATTTACTGCGGCTGCAAGCAGGGATTTTCGAGAGGATCTCCGCCCGCAAGCCGAAACCGACGACGTCGATTATTAAACTATCAATTTCTGTTTGCTTTATGGTTCTCTTTTCGGAATGAAACCTGTTGCTGGTCGCTGCCGAACGTCGTCATTCGGCAGTTCTGCATCAAGCTGGGATGGAAAAGCAAACGGACCGAGTGGGACATTATGCCGCTGGTGGTTTCAGCTAATGGTCATGATCCGGACTATTTTGACTACCCCACGGAGTTGATCCTGGAAGTGCCCTTCAGCCACCCGCAGTACAAATGGTTCGCCGAAATGGGCCTTCGCTGGTACGCAGTGCCGGCCGTCTCTGGGATGCTGTTTGACTGCGGTGGCATTCAGTTCACGGCCACGTCCTTCAGTGGGTGGTACATGTCGACGGAAATCGGCTGTCGAAATCTGTGTGATATCAACCGGAGGAATCTACTAGAGGTAAGAGATTATGTGTAATCTGTGGGGCAACCAATCCTAAAATAAAAAATCACAAAGGCTGGATCAACATTTGTCGACTATAACCTATCAAACCATCAAAGTTACGAGTCAATTTAATACACGCATTCTCCTGTCCTAATCGAAATCCAAGCCCTTTTGCCCTCATGGTCAATGCAGAATAAACACTGAATTGAATTGGTTTGTTGTCTCTCCGTAACCATTTTTCGGATATAGTTTCGTTTACCTTTTTGCTATTTGTTTGTTTGTTTGTTTCATACGTATCTACGCTCGCCCGTCATATATTGCATTCATCCGAACGTAAACGGGAAAGCCCATCGCAGTAAAAATGGGACTGGACACACGGAACCCAACCTCGCTGTGGAAAGACAAGGCCCTGGTGGAAATCAATATCGCAGTGCTGCACTCGTTTCAGAGCCGAAATATTACTATCGTGGACCATCACACGGCCAGCGAGAGCTTCATGAAGCACTACGAAAACGAAACCAAATTGAGGTAGGGGGTGTGTTATCCAAACATTTTTTACAAGCATCTGAGAAAAAATCGCTTTTAAATCGTTCAACTAAGCCCTTTTCTACACGAATATAATTATTTCCATCGCTTATGTTATTACAGAAACGGCTGCCCTGCGGACTGGGTATGGATCGTACCGCCAATGTCCTCTTCCATCACGCCCGTTTTCCACCAGGAGATGGCGTCATATTATCTTCGACCATCGTTCGAGTACCAGGTTAGCACCATCATCATCGTCAAGGCAGCAGTTACTCTATTCGCGAATGCCTCTTTTTTGTTTCCTTTATTGGATCGTCTCAAATTTATTATTTTCGACAGACGGACAGAGATAATCAATTTCAACCGTTTCAAGGAGAAAGGAACAACCAGTTCCATACCCTACTCTAGATAGTGCACTCCGTTTGGAGTTCTGAAATAAATGGGTGATTGCTTCCTCCGTTATCGATAACAATAAGTTCTAATTTCCGGGGGAAACTTTTCAAATGCCACGAAAAGTACTTGAAAGGATGCTGATAAGAACTTCTATTCTCTGTCATAACATATCGAAAACTGGTCTCCGCTCTAACACTGCTCATATACTTTCTCAACTTCTCAGGAATCGGCACTAAAAACGCACATTTGGAAGAAGGGACGAGATTCATCTAAAAACAAGAAACCTCGACGGAAATTCAACTTCAAACAAATTGCAAGGTAAGTTCTGAAAATCAGGAATCAACACCCATCAGTATAAATTATTACCAATCACAGTTACATACAAATCCAACAATAATCCCACATGTGACGATGTACGACATCGATAAATATTGGTTGAGCAAGTGGAAAAATAGATCCCTACTGTAGCAATTTTATAAATGTTTAATCACTTACTTTGGCTTATCATTTGACACACTTATCAACTTGAGTGTATGGCTTGTACAGTGAATATAGAAAACATCACAGTTGAATATTATTTACGGGAGGCTCCTATTGTGATATCCCACCGTTTGATGGATGAGCGCAAGCTTGACCATCCATAAATCTCCGACCCAATTTACTGGATAAATAATATCCTTCCCCATCGTAGCAAATATTTAGACCGTGCTGGCTCTTTCCATATCTAGAGTGAACGGTCCAACTACGGAGCTGCATTCCGGCAGATACCAATGCATTTATGCAACATTCTCAACAGCAGAAGTATGTACCCTACGCGATAAAGGCATCATTGGGATTCAATAGAACGCGCACCAATGTACTTATCGGAGAGATTCTTTCATTCAAATATGGACGTAAGCCGGTATTGTGTAGCCCGTTGGAAAGGATGATATTGGCTTTTTGAAGGATTGGTCAACGATGAGTGGGTTGAATGGGAAATCGCAGCACTGTCGGTAGAAAAGTCATAATTCAGCGCTGATTGAATACTTTTTGTGCTGTCCCGAGAGATTGCATTAGACTTTGGATTTTTTTTTCTGTTCGGGGAAAGAACTGAGGGTGGATACAGATTAACAACAGCAAAATTGACATATAATGAATTAGACTTTTGGTCTTTCAGTACAGAAATGTATAAAGAAGTAATTTATAAATACATGTCTTATTTCTGTCATTGAAAGAACTAAATTATACAGATATAACAAACACATTTGTTCTCACAGAACAACTCCTACACTCAACCATCGGATGGCAGATTTTAATTCAGTTCTACATAAGACCCTTACAAAAACTGTATCAAATATTGGAATATACAATTTCGACACGACAATTTTAGGGGCAGCAGGGACTATGTCCAAGGGCTTGACGATCCCTCCCCAGGCCATCTGCGAGTTGTGGCGCCTGCCTAGGATGTGGTGGGGTTTGACAGTGGGCCCTGTTAAACCTCTATAAAAAGCTGCATGAATCCGCAAGTAGGCTCCGCCAAAACGACCGTGTGCCGCTCAAAGCGCACAAGCCCAAGTCCTGGTGTTAGGTGGGACGCTAAACAGCCCTGACACGACGGCCCTACGAGACAGGAGGTTTGCGCAGGCCCAATAAGCCGCCTTTAAAAACAACTATTACGAACGACATAGAAGATAATACGACTCGATACAATCGGCAACGACCTAGGTGACGAATAAAGGATCACGATTGGAAGCTTGGAACATGGAACTGCAAGTCGCTAGGCTTCGCAGGTTGCGATAGGATAATCTACGATGAATTACATCCCCGCAACTTCGATGTCGTAGCGCTGCAGGAAATCTGCTGGACAGGACAGAAAGTGTGGAAAAGCGGGCATCGAGCGGCTACCTTCTACCAAAGCTGTGCCACCACCAACGAGCTGGGAACCGGCTTCATAGTGCTGGGAAAGATGCGCCAACGCGTGATTGGGTGGCAGCCAATAAACGCACGGATGTGCAAGCTGAGGATAAAAGGCCGTTTCTTCAACTATAGCATCATCAACGTGCACTGCCCACACGAAGGGAGATCCGACGACGAGAAAGAAGCGTTCTATGCGCAGCTGGAGCAGACATACGATGGATGCCCACTGCGGGACGTCAAAATCGTCATCGGTGACATGAACGCTCAGGTAGGAAGGGAGGAAATGTATAGACCGGTCATCGGACCGGATAGTCTGCATACCGTATCGAACGACAACGGCCAACGATGCATAAACTTTTCAGCCTCCCGCGGAATGGTAGTCCGAAGCACTTTCTTCCCCCGTAAGAATATCCACAAGGCCACATGGAAATCACCTAATCAAGTAACGGAAAACCAAATCGACCACGTTCTAATCGACGGTAAATTCTTCTCCGACATCACGAACGTACGCACTTACCGCAATGCGAATATTGAATCCGACCACTACCTCGTCGCAGTATGTCTGCGCTCAAAACTCTCGACGGTGATCAACACGCGTCGGAGTCGTCCGCCGCGGCTTAACATTGGGCGGCTACAAGACGGTAGACTAGCCCAAGACTACGCGCAGCAGCTGGAAGTGGCACTCCCAACGGAAGAGCAGCTAGGCGCAGCATCTCTTGAAGATGGCTGGAGAGATATTCGATCCGCCATTGGAAGCACCGCAACCGCTGCACTAGGCACGGTGGCTCCGGATCAGAGAAACGACTGGTATGACGGCGAATGTGAGCAGTTAGTTGAGGAGAAGAATGCAGCATGGGCGAGATTGCTGCAACACCGCACGAGGGCGAACGAGGCACGATACAAACGGGCGCGGAACAGACAAAACTCGATTTTCCGGAGGAAAAAGCGCCAGCAGGAAGATCGAGACCGTGAAGAGACGGAGGAACTGTACCGCGCTAATAACGCACGAAAGTTCTATGAGAAGTTGAACCGTTCACGTAAGGGCCACGTGCCACAGCCCGATATGTGTAAGGACACTAACGGGAACCTTCTCACGAACGAGCGTGAGGTGATCCAAAGGTGGCGGCAGCACTACGAAGAGCACCTGAATGGCGATATGGCAGACAACGGTGGCGGTATGGTAATGAACCTAGGAGCACGCGCGCAAGACATGCGACTTCCGGCTCCGAATCTCCAGGAAATCCAGGAGGAGATCAGCCGGCTGAAAAACAACAAAGCCCCTGGAGCTGACAAACTACCAGGAGAGCTGTTTAAACACGGTGGTGAAGCACTGGCTAAAGCGCTGCACTGGGTGATTACCAAGGTTTGGGAGGATGAGGTTCTGCCACAGGAGTGGATGGAAGGTGTCGTGTGTCCCATCTACAAAAAGGGCGATAAGCTGGATTGTAGCAACTACCGCGCAATCACATTGCTGAACGCCGCCTACAAGGTACTCTCCCAATTTTTATGCTGTCGACTAACACCAATTGCAAGAGAGTTCGTGGGGCAGTACCAGGCGGGATTTATGGGTGAACGCTCTACCACAGACCAGGTGTTCGCCATACGTCAGGTATTGCAGAAATGCCGCGAATACAACGTGCCCACACATCATCTATTTATCGACTTCAAAGCCGCATATGATACAATCGATCGGGACCAGCTATGGCAGCTAATGCACGAAAACGGATTTCCGGATAAACTGATACGGTTGATCAAGGCGACGATGGATCGGGTGATGTGCGTAGTTCGAGTTTCAGGGGCATTCTCGAGTCCCTTCGAAACCCGTAGAGGGTTACGGCAAGGTGATGGTCTTTCGTGTCTGCTATTCAACATCGCTTTGGAGGGAGTAATACGAAGGGCAGGGATTGACACGAGTGGTACGATTTTCACGAAGTCCGTCCAGTTATTTGGTTTCGCCGACGACATTGATATCATGGCACGTAACTTTGAGAGGATGGAGGAAGCCTACATCAGACTGAAAAGCGAAGCTAAACGGATTGGACTAGTCATCAACACGTCGAAGACGAAGTACATGATAGGAAGAGGCTCAAGAGAGGTCAATATGAGCCACCCACCACGAGTTTCTATCGGTGGTGACGAAATCGAGGTGGTTGAAGAATTCGTGTACTTGGGCTCACTGGTGACCGCCGATAACGATACCAGCAGAGAAATTCGGAGACGCATAGTGGCTGGAAATCGTACGTACTTTGGACTCCGCAAGACGCTCCGATCGAATAGAGTTCGCCGCCGTACCAAACTGACTATCTACAAAACGCTTATAAGACCGGTAGTTCTCTACGGACACGAGACCTGGACGATGCTCGTGGAGGGCCAACGCGCACTGGGAGTTTTCGAAAGGAAAGTGTTGCGTACCATCTATGGTGGGGTGCAGATGGCGGACGGTACGTGGAGGAGGCGAATGAACCACGAATTGCATCAGCTGTTGGGAGAACCATCCATCGTTCACACCGCGAAAATCGGAAGACTGCGGTGGGCCGGGCACGTAGCCAGAATGTCGGACAGTAATCCGGTGAAAATGGTTCTCGACAACAATCCGACGGGAACAAGAAGGCGAGGTGCACAGCGGGCAAGGTGGATCGATCAGATGGAGGACGACTTGCGGACCCTCCGCAGACTGCGTGGTTGGCGAAGTGCAGCCTTGAACCGAGCTGAATGGAGAAGTCTTTTATGTGCAGCACAGGCCACTCCGGCCTTAGTCTGATGATAAATAAATAAAACAATTTCGAAAAAAAATCATGCAACTATTGTATTGAAAACTTACATTCTAGAGTAAATTATTCAGCTATTTCAGGTAGTCGAGTCAAGTACAAGACACTGAAGACGACCTTACAGTTGGAATTAAATGGAATTGTGCTAAACTCGTCTTATGACAGTTACATTTTAGTATTATTTTATTATAGTATCTGTATAAAAAGTTTACATTTCTTGTATTAAAATTTTGCAGAATTGTATATGCCTAGATTTTATACAATAATTGTTATATAATAATAGTATTTCTTCGGGAACATCTTTCTTTGGAAAATTATTTTTAATTTACAATGATGAATCTCAATTTTTGAATTTCAAAGGGATATACTTCCGAAATAAAAAAAAATCAGAAGGGTAGTACCAGATACGAGCGCAATTTGATGCAACGTTGATTCTTCAAAGAAATTTTATGTGAGGCACAATAATTCTTTCTTATATTAAATGTTTGGCCCACAAAAGAATCGATTTGCAGCAGCCAATCGACGAATTTTACGAGAAAATTTCAATTGGGTGCTGCTAAACTAATAGCCTTCAAAGCTAAAAATATTTGGATTGATCTTTTAATTCTTAAACTTTAATAATATATTTATTATTCCTTTATGACGATGAGATCTCTTGTATGTAATCAAGTAAGTCCATTGGAAAATTTCCGATTTATTTTAAATAATGCGGCTTTTTAAACATTAATAACAATTTCTACCGCTGAATGGCTACAAACGCTTTTTCGGCAGCAACTATTGTCAACAGACATCACTAGTGCTAGAAAAGCTTTACCGCCATAATTACCATTAAGTTCTCTGTCATTTAGAAGAAAATTCATCTCAAATCAGCTCTCCTCCATTTAAAATTGTGGTCCTGAAGAAAACCGATTTACATTTCATGATGCGCGTGTAATCATTGTCGGCAAGATTCCAATAATCGAATGTTCGCTGCTAGTGGTTGTACAGGAGCATCAATACGCAGAAATCGGTTCTTTTCAGGACCACCTTTTTCTTCTTCTGTGGCTCTACATTCCAACTAGAACTTGGCCTGCTTGTCAACTTAGTATTCTACATATTAACATTCCCTCAGTTATTAATTGAGAGCTTTTCTATACCTGCCATTGCATGAATGTTTGCGCTGGTGTTTGTTAACAATGAATTATTTTCTATACAGCGCATTTTCTATTATTAACGTCAACAAAACCAAAGTCAGAATCCTCTGAGAAACTTTTACTTGAGTTTTGCTAACATCGACGACTGCCATTCGATGATTTTCCACTGAATTGCTAAAAAATGCGATCCCTTTGAATTTTTTTTGCAGTAGTAACGGGAGTCAATACCAACGGGTTGTATGACATTCGCCAGAAAGTCATTTGCCAGAAGGCTTTTTGCCAGAATCAATTTGCCAGAATGGATCATTCCCCGGAAAGCCGTTTACCAAAATTCACCATTCCCCAGAAAGCCATTCGGCAGAATACACAATTCCCCATAATTGGTCATCTCCTTTTTGTCATGCACGCTTTTGCCCAGTTTGCGCAATAATTTATAACGCCATGAACTTTTGGCAAAACTGTGAAAACCGTTTCAGATGGGAGGGAGAGGAGGGGTGTTGGGATTGATTCAGCAAAGGACATTTTCCATAATTTGTTTTTGTTTTTAAGTCGTTTTCTAGTGAGGAATATAACAACGCGCCGGTCGATAATAGAATTGAAAAGACGTAATTTTTTCGAAGACAGCATACAAAAACCGGGTATAGCCGCTTGCCCGGATAAAGGCAATGGCGGATGTGACCCTTTCTTTCAAATAAGTGTTTGCCCGGATGAAGGCAATGGTAGATGTGATCACTTTTAGAAAAAATAGGCGCATGCCCGGATTACTGTAATGGTGGATGTGATCCCTTCCTTAAAAATATGCTCATGTCAGGATTAAAGCAATGGTGGACATGATCCCTTCTTCAAAAATAGACGTTTGCCGTCGGGACAAGTTCTGCTAAACTCTGGTTTACGAGGTGAACACGCTCCCCGGCATCGCGGAGTTGGCTTCCTACTAAGCGCTCAGGCACACTCTGCGCTTATGAAGTGGGAACCTATAAGTGAAAGGATAATCGTTGCCAGATTTAGAACACAAGTCCGAAACTTTACTATAATCCAATGTTATGCGCCAACCGATGCTGCCGATCTGCAAGACAAAGAGAACTTCTACAGTCAACTCAATGCCGTCGTAAATAGAATTCCGAGGGGTGATATCAAGATCTGTTTGGGCGACTTCAATGCGAAGATCGGATCCGACAACTCGAACCATGAGCGCATTATGGGACGCCATGGTCTCGGAGAAATGAGCGAAAACGGAGAGCTGTTCGCAGAATTTTGTGGCAACAACGACATGGTGATCGGGGGATCGCTCTTCCCTCATCGACCGGTTCACAAGGTCACGTGGGTCTCCCGTAACGGCTTTACAGAAAATCAAATCAACCACATCTGCATCAGCCGAAAATGGAAACGGAGCCTTCTTGATGTACGGAATAAACGTAGTGCCGATATCGCGTCTGATCAACACCTCCTCATCGGCGAAATACGCCTGCGCATTGCGCGGATTCGTCGGCAGGAGGAAA
Source organism: Armigeres subalbatus (assembly GCF_024139115.2). Classification (NCBI taxonomy): domain Eukaryota; kingdom Metazoa; phylum Arthropoda; class Insecta; order Diptera; family Culicidae; genus Armigeres; species Armigeres subalbatus. Next base: position 437,119,742 of record NC_085140.1, on the reverse strand, counting down.
GAGTTGGACGACGATTCAACTTTTTCAAGTGCCAGCCAGGCCATCACCTCCTCGGCATGATCTGCCTAGGATCCGACGTAAAACACGCGTCAATACCGAAGCTCCATCACTGCTAGAGATTCAAACAGCCATCCAAAGCATGAAATCGAATAAAACCCCAGGGGTCGACCGCATATCAGCCGAGATGCTCAAAGCTGACCCCATGCCATCCGCACAACTACTGCATCGTTTATTTCGTAATATCTGGGACACCGCAACTTTCCCGGTCGACTGAATGCAAGGTATCTTAGTGAAGGTGCCCAAAAAGGGTGACCTGACTGTATGCGATAACTGGCGAGGCATTATATTGCTGTGTACCGTTCTCAAAGTTCTATGCAAAATTATCCTAGCCCGGATTCAGGAGAAGATCGATGCGACTCTCCGGCGGCAGCAGGCCGGATTCCGTGCCGGAAGATCCGGTGTAGACCACATTGTCACGCTCCGTATATTTCTGGAGCAGGTCAACGAATTCAAAGAGTCCCTTTACTTGGTATTCGTTGACTACGAAAAAGTTTTCGACCTTCTCAATCACGAAAATATGTGGGGCGCCTTGAGACGCAAGGGGGTTCCTGAGAAAATCATCGGCCTCATCGAGGCACAGTACGAGGCTTTCTCGTGTAGAGTGCTAATGGGGTCTTGTCCGACCCTATCCGGGTCGTAGCTGGTGTGAGGCAAGGATGTATTCTATCACAGTTACTGTTCCTCATCGAAATCGACAAAATTCTGGTAGATGCGATTGACCGTGAACCAAACCGCGGGCTATTTTGGCAGCCTATAATCATGGAGCACCTAAACGACTTCGAATTGGCTGATGACGTTGCACTCCTAGCGCAACGGTGCTCTGACATGCAGAGTAAGCTCAACGACCTTGCCGAGCGCTCCTCTTCGGCAGGTTTAGTCGTCAACGTCAACAAAACCAAATCGTTGGATGTAAACACGGTAACTCCTTCCAGTTTCACAGTAGCTGGGCAACCAGTGCAGAATGTTGGAAGCTTCCAATATTTTGGTAGCCAAATGGCGTCAGACGGCGGTACCAAGATCGACACAGGCGCACGGATCAAGAAAGCTAGGGCTGCCTTTGCGAGTTTAAGAAATTCCTGGAAAAAACAGGCAGATAATTGAACGCACCAAAATACGAATTTTCAACTCTGACGTGAAATCTGTGCTGTTATACCACCGACGAACCGACGTGTCACTGGCACTCTCTGATTGTCCCCCATTTTTTAACGTATACATATTCGCTTTTGCGGGCGATCGCTCCTGTCAAATGAGCTAAGACACAACTCCGCTGCAATGTTAATACACATAGGTTGGAGGCTGAGCTACGAAAACTTCGCGAGCCATTATGGGGGTGGCGGTAGTGTTCGTTGATTTTCCATCATGGCGTCGTGGGCAGCAAAATTGAATTATTTTCAATGCAGTGACACGTCGGTTCGTCGGTGGTTATACGCTAGCGAAACATGGTGTGTATCAGTGGAGAATACGCAACCCCTGCAGGTGTTCATCAACAGATGCCTGCGGTATATAATTCAGACCTGGTGGCCTCACAACTGCATCTCAAACAACGAGCTTCATCGTCGTTGTCACCAGAGGCCGATAGCAACAGAAATTCGGGATCGAAAGTGGGGCTAGGTCGGCCACACTCTACGTAGGGGCGGAAACGAAAGCTGTAAACAAGCATTAGACTGGAACTCAGCGGGACATCGCAGCAGAGGCAGACCCAGAGGCTCTTGGCGGCGAAGCCTCAATAAAGAAATAAAAGAAGTCGACCGAAATCTAAGCTGGCAACAGGTTAAAGCGATAGCTGGGTAACGCTCAGGATGGAGATCTTTCAAGTCGCCCCTTTGGACCACCGGAGGTGTGCAGGATTCATAACTAACTTGTGCCATATTGGAAAAATCCTCTTAACTTAACTTTCTTCCGAATAAACTGGTGGTTCTAAAACAAACCGATTTATATTCTATAATATGTCTAATTAACGGTAACCACTCGAATGCGCCACACCCCTACGATGGATGGGGTGTCACTGCTTTGGACGCCGTTGATATGAAACTGTTGCCACTTCCGCCGATGATCGTCTCTGATGCTGTTGATTCTTCGCTAACGACAAAATCAAGCCTAATTTCGTGAAACTTTAATTTTTGGAAATTATCGTTTTACACCCTGTTTCCGAGTCTTCTTCCTAAACAGACTTTACGTCAAAACGTTAGGAAGGGGTTCAACATAGTCAACTTTGACGTAATGTATTTTTCGAAGGACACCCCATTGAAAACGGTAGCCATGCCAAGTATTGTTTTTATTATTCCAGTTTTGCGGCGTCGCAGCATGCGTTTAGTTTTGGATTCCGGAAGGCTTGTCTTTCTAGACCAACATTTGAAAAGGGCGTAACAGCCAAAAAAAAAATTTTCTGGTTCTTCGTCCACATCTATACCAACATTTGAAAAGGGCGTAACAGCCAAAATTTATTCTTTCTGATTCTTCGTCTACGTATATACCTTTATATGTGCTTTAAGCTTTACCTTTAAAAGAAAAAAAATCGTCTTTTTTCTAGCGTTTTATAATGAATCACGCCATGTTTCCATCCATCTTTGAACACAATTCGTAACGTGAACCCCATAGTCAGAAAAGATGAAAACAGCTCGTGTTTTGTAACTAATTGCATACATGAATATTACTCGGTTTCTATCCATTCTTAGCTTTCATGAAACCCATGTTTATCACGGAAAGCAGCTCGCGGGTTAATGTCGCATTTCCCACCATCAACACTCTCATTCGGACACCAGCATCCGGAACGTGTCACTATCACTTACGCTTAGTCTCGCATCGTGTCGTCACATCTCCATATCCTCGACTCGTATCGCCATCACCATTATCGTTTCGGAAGCATAACCGGAAAAAGTTTCACGGATGCAATCAAGTATGTTCTTTCCGTCGTCCATCATCACCGCGGGTGGCGGAACACTTCTGCTGTACGTATTTGCCAGGGAAGCATATTTCTAGGAAAATAGCTGCCAGGATCGGGCACGCGTGGACCACTTGTGTCTGTATGCGGCGCTACAAGAACGAGCCAAACAGAGCAGTTGCGGTGGAGGAAATTCCATTCACAAAACTGTCATTCCGTCTCCTGTGTGGAACAAATCCTATCGGCGTTTTCCTCACGTTGAATCACTGCAGACAGTCAAAAGGCACACAAACCCATCGACAAGGTCGTTCAATCTCGTTTAACAGACAATTTCCTTCCCAATATGTTTCGCAGCATCCCGTGCTTTTTGACACTCACTCTTTGAGGACAGCCGGCGTTCCGTGCGAGCAGACGTTCTTTGCACGCAAATCTAATTTCATACATCCATGGCTGATGACAGTCGGTGACAGTGATTGGTGTAAATGTCGATTTTGATTTGATTTTATTGACTACCTTGGCGAGAATCCAATCATGGTGATCAAGTGATAAAATGGATTACATAAACAGAAACACGAGTTTTAATGAGATTGTTTTTCATTCGTGCTCATAGGACTCAATTTTAATTTGGCTATTATTTCTCTTCTTCTTCTTCAGTGGCTCAACATTCGAACTGGAACTTGGCCTGATTCTAAACTTAATTTTCTATTAGCATTTTCACAGTTATTAATTGAAAGCTTCTAAAGGCCGCTATTGCATGAGTATGTATCCTGTATATGCAATTGATCTTGATTGGTAATCCAACGTCTCTACCCACAAAGCCAACAGTAGACCCAACAGTAGGGGAGACTGGGTAGACTTGATCCCCTTTTCTGATTTCCGATGTATCACAACCAAAAATAAATAAACATACGCGATTTCCACACAGACTCTCTATGAAATATAGTATTTAACTTTACTGATGTATGACAGTCCTTAAATTATTGTTGTTATTGATACACAATCGATTTTTTGGAGTGCTGTCAAAAATCGACTTTGAAAATATTCGGGGGAAATTGATCCCTCCCCAAGAACTTGCTTTGATAAAATTAGAAAGGTGCCCTCAGATTTTTTAAATATTTTCCCTTCAAAATACGCAGAATTGTCGAATTGCTGTGCGTATACATTCATTCATTCATTTATTCATTTATTTAGTTAACATCTAAACAGATAACACTGAATCAACAATTTGACGCCACAATGCACGGTTCGAGGCCGCATCTCTCCATCCTCGGATACGCCCCACGCTCGCCAAGTCGTTCTGCACCTGGTCTGCCCATCTCGCTCGCTGCGCTCCACGCCGTCTCGTACCTGCCGGATCGGAAGCGAACACCATCTTTGCAGGGTTGCTGTCCGGCATTCTTGCAACATGTCCTGCCCATCGTACCCTTCCGGCTTTAGCTACCTTCTGGATACTGGGTTCGCCGTAGAGTTGGGCGAGCTCATGGTTCATTCTTCGCCGCCACACACCGTCTTCTTGCACACCGCCAAAGATGGTCCTAAGCACCCGTCTCTCGAATACTCCGAGTGCTTGCAAGTCCTCCTCGAGCATTGTCCATGTTTCATGTCCGTAGAGGACAACCGGTCTTATAAGCGTCTTGTACATGACACATTTGGTGCGGTGGCGAATCTTTTTCGACCGCAGTTTCTTCTGGAGCCCGTAGTAGGCCCGACTTCCAAAGATGATGCGCCTTCGTACTTCACGACTAACGTTGTTGTCAGCCGTTAGCAAGGATCCGAGGTAGACGAATTCCTCGACCACCTCGAAGGTATCCCCGTCTATCGTAACACTGCTTCCCAGGCGGGCCCTGTCGCGCTCGGTTCCGCCCACAAGCATGTACTTTGTCTTTGACGCATTCACCACCAGTCCAACTTTTGTTGCTTCACGTTTCAGGCGGGTGTACAGTTCTCCCACCTTTGCAAATGTTCGGCCGACAATGTCCATGTCATCCGCGAAGCAAATAAATTGACTGGATCTGTTGAAAATCGTACCCCGGCTGTTACACCCGGCTCTCCGCATGACACCTTCTAGCGCAATGTTGAACAACAGGCACGAAAGTCCATCACCTTGTCTTAGTCCCCGGCGCGATTCGAACGAACTGGAGTGTTCGCCCGAAATCTTCACACAGTTTTGCACACCATCCACCGTTGCTTTGATCAGTCTGGTAAGCTTCCCAGGGAAGCTGTTCTCGTCCATAATTTTCCATAGCTCTACGCGGTCTATACTGTCGTATGCCGCCTTGAAATCAACGAACAGATGGTGCGTTGGGACCTGGTATTCACGGCATTTTCGAAGGATTTGCCGTACAGTAAATATCTAGTCCGTTGTCGAGCGGCCGTCAACGAAGCCGGCTTGATAACTTCCTACGAACTCGTTCACTAATGGTGACAGACGACGGAAGATGATCTGGGATATCACTTTGTAGGCGGCATTAAGGATGGTGATCGCTCGAAAGTTCTCACACTCCAGTTTGTCGCCTTTCTTGTAGATGGGGCATATAACCCTTTCCTTCCACTCCTCCGGTAGCTGTTCGGTTTCCCAGATTCTGACTATCAGTTTGTGCAGGCAAGTGGCCAGCTTTTCCGGGCCCATCTTGATGAGCTCAGCTCCGATACCATCCTTACCAGCGGCTTTGTTGGTCTTTAGCTGTTGAATGGCATCCTTAACTTCCCTCAAGGTGGGGGCTGGTTGGCTTCCATCGTCCGCTGAACTGACGTAGTCATCTCCTCCGCTGCCTTGACTTTCACTGCCTGTACTCTCAGCGCCATTCAGATGTTCCTCGTAGTGCTGCTTCCACCTTTCGATCACCACACGTTCGTCCGTCAAGATGCTCCCATCCTTATCCCGGCATATTTCGGCTCGCGGCACGAAGCCTTTGCGGGATGCGTTGAGCTTCTGATAGAACTTGCGTGTATCTTGAGAACGACTCAGCTGTTCCATCTCCTCGCACTCCGCTTCTTCCAGGCCGCGTTTCTTCTCCAGAAAAAGGCGGGTCTGCTGTCTCCGCTTCCGTCTATAACGTTCCACGTTCTGCCGGGTACCTTGCTGCAGCGCGACCGGCCGCGCTGCGTCCTTCTCCTCCAGAATCTGTCTGCACTCTTCGTCGAACCAATCGTTCCGTCGACTTCGACCCATATACCCGACGTTGTTCTCCGCTGCGTCGTTAATGGCTGCTTTAACTGTACTCCAGCAGTCCTCAAGAGGGGCCCCATCGAGCTCACCCTCTTCCGGCAACGCTGCCTCGAGATGCTGCGCGTATGCAGTGGCGACATCAGGTTGCTTCAGTCGCTCTAGGTCGTACCGCGGCGGTCGTCGGTACCGAACATTGTTGATGACGGATGGTTTTGGGCAAAGTTTAACCATCACCAGATAGTGGTCAGAGTCGATGTTAGCGCCACGATATGTCCTGACGTCGATAATGTCGGAGAAGTGCCGTCCACATTCTTTCGCACATTCTTTCATTGATCGGCCACCACCCGATCACGCGCCTTTGCATATCGCCCATCACTATGAAAGCTGTTCCCAGCTCGTGTGTGTTGCCGCAGCTCTGGTAGATGGTATGATTACCTCTAAACGTTCGCACCATTGATCTTTTCCAACAAACCTCCTGCAGCGCTACGATGCCGAATCCACGGTTCTTGAGCACATCGGCGAGTATGCGTGTGCTCCCGATGAAGTTGAGAGATTTGCAGTTCCACGAACCGAGTTTCCAATCGCTAGTCCCTTTTCGTCGCAGTGGTCTTCGCCGATGGTTCCGGTCCGTACTCTCTTGTTGATTGTTCGTTGCTTATGATTTTTAAAGGCTGGCTTTGCAGGGCCTGACACCAAACCCCTAAATTTCCGGAGGACCATTCCTCCTTATTTCCGGTGGACCATGGTGCACAGTTTCACTTAGAGTCCCTCGCTGGCACTCGGACGATGATCAGCCGCCCCTAACATGGAGAACAGACGCTGTTGTGAGCCGATCCTGACATGGAGAACAGACGCTCAATAAGATTTGCACCTCCGGAGAGGAGCAAACCCCCCCTTCCCTGTCAGCATACGACCATAGTTCCCACCGGGGTTGATTACCCGATCTTCCCTAAGGTTGCTCGTATCCCGGCCAGCACCGCGGGGAGGTAGGGATAGGAGTTGCTGGGTACGAGGCTAAGGACCACGAGATGGGGTCTATTTTATTCCTTCAGGTACGCGAAGTACCAATGGTACGCTTTACCCAGCATTTGCCGTGCCATACGCGTATACATGAACGATTTTTGTTATTGAATTCGACAGCACATGCAATTTTTAAATTTGAGGAGACTTGATCCCCTTTCTATGAGATCTACCCAATAAATCATTTTTCCTGCCAACCCTTCATCAAATCCGCCAAATCTACAAATAATTAGAAGACTAAGAACAGATTTAAATGTTTTTGAATTTTTTCCCCAAATTTTTGTATCGGTGACTAACGGGGGATCAAGTGTCCCCATATTGAGGCAATAACTTCAAATCCAAATATCCTAAAACTTTGATGAAATGTTGACATTTTCATCAGTACAGATCAATAAGCATATTTATGGCTTGTTGCTGTGAAAAAACGAAAGACTTTGGTCATTAGGGTGGCTCAAAAAACACTTTTCCAAATTTTTTGATGGGCCGCCCTCTTATTCGGTTCTATTTGATGCCCTGATGCTCTGGACAAAATTTCAGCCAAATCGGTCAACGTTTGGGCGGTGCTAAACTCGTTGGAAGTTTATATGCAAAAATGTATGCAGAAACATCCAAAAACAGTGATTTACAGTTGAACGACACAATTTACGATCAAGAACAATGAGAGTGTTCTTGTAGAATTAAATACAGAATGTTATGCTGAAAACCGCGAGAAGATTAGAGTTTATTAGGCAAAGATATTAGCATTTCACTGCAGTGTTGTAGGGGTGAATTTATTTCTTTTCAAAGGTAAAAGAAACGAAATTTGCTCAAACCCCAATCCAGAGAAATGCTAATAACTTAGCCGGGCAAACTCTAATCTTCTCGCGGTTTTCTGCATAACATTCTGCATTAAATTCTTCAAGATCTGAATGAGTATCATAGTTCTTCTTCGTAAGTTGTGCCGTCCAACTGAAAATCACTGTTTTTGGATGTTTCTACATATATTTTTGCATATAAACTTCCAACGAGTTTAGCACCGCCCAAACGTTGACCGATTTGGCTGAAATTTTGTCCAGAGCATCAGGGCATCAGAACCGAATAAGAGGGCGGCCCATCAAAAAAATTGAAAAAAGTTTTTCCCATACTAATTTGAGCCACCCTATCGGTCATTGTTATGAAAAGTTTTTCAAATTTTGCGTGGCCAATAAAAAAATCTTTAGGAAGGTCAAAACATACAAACCGCTCTGCAGAATATATACGGTTGTCAATCCAAAAAATCAATCACCACATAAAGGTCATTTGTCTAGAGGATCTTTACTAAAAAATACGCTAGAACAAAACTACTTTAGTTCTCGATAAAACATGGGGTGATCAAGTCTCCCGGGGATCAAGTCTACCCACCTTCCCCTACACCTCAAATTGTTGAATTTCGAAATAACAGTTTCATAATTCTTAAGGTGATTATACAATCAAACCATGTGGTGAATTTCGAATTCACCATACGGTTTTCTACTCTTATTATTAAAAGTTCAAATCTAGCGTAATTATTGTCGTACAATGCTGAAATTAAAGTCGATTGTTCAGCATGAGTAAGCAAACGATCTACGGATGTTTCATCCCCATGGGCGTTGTTGTTCTCTCAATTCGTG